>NC_067142.1:24940557-25092339 GCF_903995435.1 Acomys russatus | reverse complement strand
CGAAGGACACCATGCTTCCAGGACACATACTTCTTGGTGAGCACACTCAAACTGTGTCCAAACAACAGCAGCCCTCGTAAATGGATGGATGCTCTTATAAAAAGGCCCTACAGAGATATCGTCCCTCCCCTACATGGAAGGACTGTATTGGTTACTTGTTTTCATTGCTGTGAACAAATAGCTGACAAAATCACCTTAGTGAGGAAGAGTTCACTTGTCTCACAGTTTGAGAGCATGGTCCATCATGACAAGGACTGCGTGGCAACAAGAGTCACATCACATCCACAGCCTGGAAACACAGATATGAATGTTGGTGCTAGTTCCTTTTCTCCTTTTTATTCAGTCCAAGGCTCCAGACCAAGGAATGGTACCACCCACATTGATGGTAGGGTGCCCCCCTGACACACACACACACACACACACACACACACACACACACACACACACACACACACTTAACCTAATCAAAAAGCTCTACTAAACATGCCACAGGTTCGAATCCCAGGTCATTCTAGATCCTGCCAAGCTGACAGTTTGACAGTGTCGCCAGTCCTACCAACACCTTGACCTTGCACTCCTCAGTTACAGCAACTGTGAAAAACATACTTCCGCTGTGTCTATGGCACACATATTTGTGAACATCCAAAGTGGAATTAGATAGAAGAACAGATGCTGAGAAAAAAGAACAGGGAGAGATTCAGTTTGCTGCCCTTGGACTCTATAGTGGTTCATCCATAATCAAAGAGAACCAGCAGCCACAAGACCATGGAAGAGCCCAGACACAGGGTCTCTCCTGGGCCTGCAGAGGGCACAAGGTCCCACTTGCCATCTCAAGTTGGGCCTAGACAAACTGATTTTGGACATCCCTTTGAGACTCTCTGCTCTAGAGGTTCTGGGCTGTGTGAAGTTGACAAGACCAACCATTACAACCCCTACAACAGTGACTTCTTGGGGACCATCCCCCTTCTCTCTCAACTTGCAAGGACAGCGAAAATAATAAACACCCTAGCTGTCAGAGCTGATTGAATCTAGTTTAAAAAAAGAAAGAAAGAAAGAAACAAGTCAGAGTCTAGGCAGATTTCAATATGATATCAGACAAAATATTCCACCTATTACTGTCTTTTCACTGTTAAGTAACTTTTTTTAATTTCTCAAGAGTACTAAATATGTCATCTCTTTTTATCTATTTGTTTGTTTGTTTGTTTTTGAGGTAGATTGACTGCTAACTCACTGTGCAGGTTAACCCTGGACTTCTTTTTTTTTTTTTTAATTTATTCTTGTTACATCTCAATGTTTATCCCATCCCTTGTATCCTTCCATTCTTTCCTCCCCCCCATTTTCCCATTATTCCCCTCCCCTATGACTGTGACTGAGGGGGATTACCTCCCCCTGTATATGCTCATAGGGTATCAAGTCTCTTCTTGGCAACAGTTGAGTGGAGAGTGGGATATGACTTTCTCATGTACTCTGGTGCCTCACATTTGACCATGTCCCCTGGAGGGGGAGACCTGGTGGCACTCAGAGGAAGGACAGCAGGTAACCCTGGACTTCTGATCCCCTGGACTCTGTCTCCTGAGTGTGAGGGGTATAGATGTACAATACTACACCTGGTTTAGGTATCGCTGCCCATCCTCCAGCCTGTGGCTTTGTGCATGCTGGACAGGCACTCTACCAAGGTCTCCCACAGCCTCTATCCTCTTTTACTTTTTTCTATGATGAGTATTCTTACTATCAGTAATGGGATTTACTTTGGAAGTAAAAATGTCATTATGACTTTTGTAGTAGTTATGGTGGTAGTAGGATTTGCCGGTCCTGAGGCTCAAACTCAGGCAAGGGCTGTACAGCAGAGCTGCGCCCCAGCCTGGGATTATAAGCTTTAAAACAAATTGCCCGGGCCAATGCCATATCAGGACATAACTGGAAAATCCCTGAGGTAAGGCTGTTAGCTAGAATCAAAGCATGCACCTGACCTGAAGCACAGTGGCAGGACTTTTGTTTTCCAGGTCAACGGTCAAACTCAAACTGATTCTGTGGTAAGGAGCAGCCGCAATGCGATACCATCAGTGACCTGGTGGAATGAGTCAGGTCCCAGGCAGGAAACAACACACCCTGCAGATTTGGTATTAACTAGCTGCTGGCGGGACCATTTAGGAATTAGGGCGCTCTGCTGCTGATTTCTCTGGTGTCCCTCTACAGTTTTTGGTTGGGGTTGGCCGACTCATCTCTCCCAGCCCCTCCTTCCTTCCATCTCCCTGTGCCCCATTCCCATTGAAGCCTTTCACTACTGACATGCCAGCGTCTGTTGTTCCTTTAGCTTGGATTCAATTACCCTGTGATGCTTTTCTCTTTATGCCTTCCCTGCCCCCATCATGGGCCCCTTTCTAGTTTCCTGATCTCCATATTCACTCTCACAGCAATATAAATATATGAAAATTAGAAACTAGCATCTGCATAGGAGAGAAAGCATGCTGTTTGCCTTTCTGAAGCTGGGTTACTTGATGTGATCACTTCCAGTTTGATCCATTTTTTCCATAAATTTCATAATTTACTTTTCTTTGTGCTCAAATAGAATTCATATATATATATTCATTTATTAGTTATTTAGGTTCGTGTTTCCTTATACTGACCTTTCACAAATGTAACCCAGAACTCAACATGGGGAAAACAAAAGTACAGAAAGATACCCACTATTAAAGTGAACTAAGTGGGGCTTAAAAGCTGCCTACATACATATTCAAAGCCTGACCTAAGGGTTTCTCTGGACACTGTGAACTGTAACCTAACTTGATATGTAAATAAGCTGCAACCTGCCCTTGTCACAAGCCTTGGCCAAGCAGAGTAGCTGGTTTTCATGAACCAGAGGCAGCCCAGTTGTACAGGCAGAGTTCAAAGGATGTGAACTCAGCTTCAGCTAAACAGCCTATCCCAGCACCTCCCTTCTTTTCCTTCCTGCCCAGCTCTCTCCTGACCTTGGTAAGGCCAGAGCACTCTAAAGCATCACTGATCCCCACTGGTGTGGTGTTCAGAACTACAAACAGCAGGCTCAAGTCTGCAGAAGAACATATTGCAATTCCTTTTTTAAAAGCCACACTGAAAGATAGGGGCGGCAGCCCATCCAGTGAAGTGCTTACAAGCACTAGGACACCAGTTCATTACCAGAACCTACATTAAAAATAAACATTTTAAAATCTGAGCAAGGTGGTAAGATGTTCCTATAATCCAGGTGCTGGGCATGGGGAGACCGGGTTTCCTGAGGCTCCCTTGCCTATCAGCCTAGCCTAACCATCCAGTTTCTGGCTGAAAGACCCTGCCCAAACAATATGGGACTGAGGACACCCACACAGCAAGAGAGACAGATGGAGAAAACAAAGACTCTTATGTGTTGTAGAGCACTTTCCCCCATACTTAAACATTAGGACAGAGAACACACCAACAGGTGGCCAAAGCTGCTGGCCCACGACCAGCACCATGAACATCAAAGTCATAGGCAACATCTCTGGAGTAAAGCTCAACTAACCATTCCAGTTACTAAAATGCTAGAGCCCAGGATTATCTGGATTCACAAATAATCGCTCCCTTCTATCCTCAGTCCAAGGCTATGTCAAGACTTTGGGGATGCTGCATCTCCATGCCTTGATGCCGTGCCTAGAGGAATAGTGTGCTTCTTGAAATGGAGACACCAGCATCTCATTCTCCACAATCACAAGAGTACCCTGCATGCTTAAATTCTCCGACATACTTGGTGGATTCACTTTGCAACAAAACAGGAAGATCTGCAGGACTGATCAGAGAAGGTGAAGCCACTCCCGGTGGGCTTCCTAAAGGAGGGGAGTTTACAGGAGATTCGATAATAGGAAAACCTCAGGCCCAAGAAAGAGCTCACCTTGACTCTGCTAGAAGCCTGCCTTTGTAATCTAGACTTCGACCTTCAGTCACCAACACAACCCATTTGTCACCTCTGTCAGGACGACAGTCTTGAACTTGAGAAACATTGACAACCCACCAGCTGTCTTTTAAATAGAGAAAACGTACAGCTGTCATTTCAACGTGATATTTAATCTCTCAGAATGGCAGTATACAAGAAGAAGACTAATAAATTCCCAGAAAACCATGTTTCTGCTGAGTGTATCATGTCTTTCAAAGAATTATAATATAAAGCCAAATAATACTCAAAGTCAGTGACTTCTGCTTGGTTAAAATGCTTCACAGGGTGTGTTATTTTATTAGAGTAAGAGAGTGGCCTTTCTGTGTAGGTGTGTGTGTGTGTGTGTGTGTGTGTGTGTGTGTGTGTGTGTGTGTACATGATCAGGTACATGTTGAGAACAGAGGACATCCTCATATGTTGTTCCTCAAGAGCCATTCTTCTTTTTGATATGGGAATTTTCACTAGAACTGGAGCTTGGTAGTTAGGCTAGGCTGGTTAGCCAATGTCCCCCGCCAGTGCCCTGTCAGCTCTGTGATTATAAGCAAATGCAACCAAGCCAGACTTCTTAAACATGGATGCTGAGGATGAACCTCAGGTGAAGAGCAAGGCAAACTCTCCACCAACTGAGCTGTCTCCCTGTTCCCATGAGCGATGTCTTTTATTTAAGAGTTCAGCAAACCCTGTCATCCCAACTGGGCCTGACTCCCACTTGCACATGCCTTTGCTTTCATAGTTAGTTCAACATTTAACAAACACAATAGCTGCTTAGCAGTGCAGCTATAACTCCTGATGTGGCTACCAGGTTTGGGGGACACCACTGTCCTCCAGCAGATCCACAGCCCCCTTTAGACCAATGAAGCAGTCAAAGAAGCTGTCCACAAAGCCCTCTGCCTGCCAGAACTCCTGACATACAGTAAGTTCAAAGAGGAAACGCTGTCAAGTGTCTATATTTGTAGGAACCCTAAAGTCAGTCGGAAAATACTAAAGTTTGGTAGCCCAAGATCTCTTACACGTCAGACCAGCTCTCTGCATTACTGTACATTGCTTTACAACTATTCTCCCCGTGGAAGATCAGAAGTGAAGATGTAGCTTGCAGAGGAAGGTTCCTGGAAGCGAAGCGGCAGAGCTATCCTGACATCAATGTGTTCACCAAATATTTATTTCCTACCCACTAGTGTAAACTGTGCTGGCAGGCACGAGGAGAGTCTAAAGAGTCTTTGTACTCCCTACTGAGACAATGAACCCCAAGAAATTAGAATTGCCTTCAGAGGAGAAAAGGGCTTTGTAGCCTGTTACCAGCCAGAGGGAGAATATATCTCCCCAAAAGCGATGCTTCATAGTTCTAACAATCTGTCAGCCCACCCAGAAGGAGACCCTGCAGCCAACAAACACTTAGACCAGGGCACTCAGTTACTCATACCTGTTACCCTCTATTTAAAGCTAAGCCTCATGTCAGGACCTCAAAGATGGATCTGGGCACATCACTAGACCTCTTTATTGGTTCTGGTCCTGATGTGGACACGTTGAACAACTCTCTCAGCTTTCAGTATCACTTGTCTCTTTAATGGACCTGATGAGGATGGGTGGCCCTGAGCACAGCTTGTTAGGGCTGCAGGGCCCAGACCCCGACTCTAACAACTCTGATGGCCCAAATATGGAGGAAAATCTGCCTGAAGGATGGTAGCTACAAGACCACCTCAATGGCACACTCTTCATTGACAACTAAGGTAGCCAGGTTTCCAAACACCCAACCAGTGAGGATCATGCCTGATATACCTTGTTCTGTGGTTATAAAAAAAAAAGTCAAGAAGCCTTTTCTATGCTAAAATATGGAATTTGATGGAACCAGAATCTGTGTTCCCAGGCCACTGCCAGTCTTATTTAGTAACAAGTAACTCAAATCTTGTTATCTCCCTCACTTTATAAAAATTTTCTGCAAATGTTTTAATCCTACCATTACTAGCTGGTAAAACCTTTGTTGATATGAGGACTCTGCTACATTCTCATACTAAAATTGTGCCGTTCATTTCTCTGCACAAGTCTCTTAAACTAGCCCATCTTAAACTAGCCCATCTTAAACTAGCTCATCTTAAAACAAATAGGGAAAGACAGTCACTACTGTGTTGGAATAAAAACCAAATGCTCTTCCTGGCCTGCAGGCTTGCTCTTTCAGTTCTGTGAACAGAACAGGATAGCCTCTTGATTTAGAATAGTTTTACACTCTTGAGATGCTTCAATTGGTCCCTTTCTTTGTGACCTTGAACCTATTTCTAACAGAGAATATCTCCATATTGAAAGTCATCAACAAGGAGTTTCTTCCTCGTCACCCTCCTCTCAAGCTTTGAACACCTGACTCTGTCTCTGATCTCTAGACACAGAGATTCAAACTGTCATATGATTTACTTGAACCCACACAGAAAACCTTCCCTGTCTATTACTTCTGCCAATTCTTGCTGTGGGGATTGAATAATTAAGGCCCCCATAGGCTCATCTATTTGAATGCTTGGTCACCAGAGTGTAGAACTGTTTGAAAGGATTAGAAGGATTAGGAGGCGTGGCCTCGTTGGAGGAAGTGTGTCACTAAGGGTGGGAGGTTTCAAAAGCCCATCCCAGAGTCTCTCTCTTTGCCTACAACTCTCCAACACAGTGTCTGCCTACATGCAGCCAGTTTCCCACTGTGAGGATAATGAACTAAACCTCTGGAACGGTAAGCCATCCGCAATTAATGCTTTCTTTTCTAAGAGTTGCCTTGGTTATAGTGTCTCCTCACAAAAAGAAGAAGAAGAAAGAAGAAAGAAAGAAAGAAGAAGAAAGAAAGAAAGAAAGAAAGAAAGAAAGAAAGAAAGAAAGAAAGAAAGAAAAGAAAACAGAACAGTGAGACCTAAAACCCTCGCTTAGGTTAACCGGGACAGGGCTTGCACCTCTAAAAGGTAAGAGGCGAAATGGATGAACCATAGAGAACTTCCTGTCAGTCACAGTTTGATGGCTTTCCTGTGCTCCAGAAACCACAATTGTGGCCATCAATCCATCAACCTAAGAAGAATACTAGGTAGACTAGAGATATTCTCAGGCTTGGAGGCCGCTGAGAATGCACTCTTCCCTGGGGGACTTTTCTCTCTGCCTCCTGTTTGCCTGGCAGCATTGGGAATGGGAACGTCACCTTGGATTCTTAAGACTTACGTCATCATACAAAAAGGTGGCAGTGTCTGTGCTTTTACGAAGGCAAAGCCGCTTCTTCCTAGTCAAAAGGATAGAATCTAATCGCTAACTTTGGCCCTACATTCTAAGCTGCCCAAAATATTATGTACATCTGTCTCCTCCATCTTCAGAGCTGCTCAGCTGAGCCTGTGTCAGGCACCTGGCTAGGAGCCCTCGCTTCCAGGAAAACAAGTTCACTGGATATGGAAAGACTAATTATCCCTCAGTGAAATAATGCACATATTCTTCCTAGAAAGCAGACTCCACATGCAAAGTCTCCACTGCACAGCCCTGCAGAGCCTGCCTTCTTGCTACCTACCCCGCCCCCACCTCCCCTTCTGCCACACACACATACTGGCCATGCTTCCCATGGTGCTCCCGGTTTACTCTTTTGTCTGAAGCCAACTCCCACCCCACCCCAACCCCCAACACACACACACACACACACACACACACACACACACTTTGTTCACCACAAGGCTGCTTTCAAACCTGCACTTAAAGGTGTAGCTTCCCTTCCTCTTCTTCATCTTCCTCCTCCTCCTCCTCCTCCTGGCAGCCACCAAGATTTATAGCTTGCCTGTCCTGTTGTTTTTCTCCCAGTTTCTAATAAAAACCACCCTCAAGCTTTTTTTTTTCTGAGTCTGTTTCTCTTTTGTTAATGAGACTAAGAACCTCAAATGGAGACCTTGAATTTCTCAGTAATATAACAAGTGTGAAAAATCCCTATCCGCAGGATATTCCAACTACAGTCTGGAGACACCTGTCCAACATTGTGTGTAGGAGACCACTGGAAGGTAAAGTGCCAAGAAGGCTCCACTGTTCACTTCTTCCCTAACACTAGTGCCAGCTGCTCTCCAGGGCCATATCCCAAGGGACAGCCATTATTACCAGGACTATTAGGGTCAGAGCCTGGACCCTGTCAACCCTAGCAAGGCAGGCTGTGACTTCTGTCCTCAAGAGAATGATTAAACACCCAAGTTATAGTAAAAAAAATCAATTATTCAGTGCAGCCACATTGGGAAGAGGAGGAGGGAGGTCCAGTGAACCTGAAGACCATCTTCCCAGCATTAACATTAAGTTTACATTGAACAAGGGTATTGCATATGGCTAAGCAGTCCCCACCCAGGCATTGTCCCACCTATCACTGAGTCAGCCTGGTCTGGGCCCCAGTCTCTCCCACAAAGTGGTTTGACCAGAAGTTGTTGGAACTGTGAGAAACCTCTTCCTTCGAGAGCAGTTCCTCCTCTGGCTGGCACCAGTCTTCAGCTTTTTTCTTGCCAGGCTTGAGACTCCTGGGGAAATTCCAATTTCCTGAGGACCATTGTCTCAATAGTGTTACAACCAAGGAAAGGGGGAGGGTCACAAGTGTAGTTAGAATATCTGCACTCCTGCCAGAATAGTTAGACCATTTCCTTTACATTCTGGAAACACACGAGCCCTGAAATAGATCCAAATTGTAATGCAGCAAATGCTGTTGCCCACGGGCAGCACTGCAGAGAGCTATACCATTTTGAAGGCCTGTCTGTGGCTTCCAAGGATCACCCCAGCCCTATGCTGTGGCAGTGTCTGCCGGTGAATGGTCTAGCCCATGAATCTGGGCTCTGCAAACATTAAGAAGAGAGATCTAAGGGTTTCTAATTCTTTCACGCACCACAAAGCCCGACTTTCAACAAGAGCACTCAGCCCAGGAGGTCAAGGAACACAGCTTCTGTTCTCTAAACTGATGCAGGGCACGTTGGGAGCAGACAGTACCTGCTCTGGGCCCTTAGCCTCTTGGCTGAGCCTTGAATGAGGTGGCTGGGGGAACTTTTCAACTTAAACAGGAAGTAAAAGTACATGAATCTAATATTTTCAAAATGTTACTACCTCCCTTCTCCCAGGGGATCCCCTTGCTAAAACGTGCTCAAAGTGCATGAATGTAACACTAGAATCCAGCCTTCTCTGCTCAGGCCACAGTATCTGCAGCAGCCCCTACTGAGACTGTGTGTGTGTGTGTGTGTGTGTGTGTGTGTGTGTGTGTGTGTGTGTGTGTGTCCAGATAACAGCTTCCTAGTGTCTGGATCCCTTCCTTGGGAAGACAGTTTACATCAAAGGGGATACTGGTGTACTGTGGTCACAGATCTGGTTCCCACCCCCTTCCTAGGGAGCCTGGCTGCAGGCTCTCCCTGTGAAACCTCCCCCCACACTTAGAAGCATATAAAAAGAGACCCCACTTTTGTCTTGTGGCCTTTGATTCCTTTCTTCAGATATTTATCTTTCTGTCGTCTCTGATGCTATGATCTGAACTCTCCTTGCAGCCACTGTCGTACTGTGGCCTCTGTCTTTCTGTCCATGGCATCAACAGTGATTCTAAAAACTCCTTATTGTCCAGTAATCCATCTCAGTGTCCTCTTGAGCCTCTAGCCCCAGCATAAAGCCCTGCTTAAATAAACCTCTACATTTAACAATTTGTTAAACAGTTTGAGAAAGACTCAGAGCTAAGAGCACCCTGTGCACTTTGACTTGGTGGTTGTTTCTGACTGGGGCATATGGCTAAGGCTGTTCTTTTGGGACTAACTACCATAGAGTGGTCACTGGCTGAAGGAGAGAACACCTTACACATTTTCCATGGTAGCCTGGCCTTTCTCTAAAATTCCACTTGTTGATGATTTATTTTGTATGTATGTGTGGCACAGTGTGTGTGTGTGCATGTGTGTGTGCGTGTGTGTGTGTGTGTGTGTGTGTGTGTGTGTGTGTGTGTGTGTGTCAGAAGACAACTTGCAGGAGTCAGTCCCTTCTTTTTCTACCATGCTGATCCCAGGAATTGAACTCAGATCATCAGGCTTGGCAGCAAGTACCTTTGCCCACCTCTCCATTTCGCCCAGCCTGGCCTTGCATAGTCTTCAGAGGATCACGATGCTCTTTAAAGAGGGCACTATTGATCAGATTGAGCGGAAAATGCTTGAAGAATGATAAACTCCATAGGTAGCACGTTCAGGGTAACACGGAATTTTACTTCAGTATGCGCTACTTTTCTCAGTGATGTAACAGACACCTGGCAAGAAGCAACTTCAAGGAGGGAGGATTCATTCTGCCTTACAGTTTGAGGCACTATCTGGGTGGGAAGGCATGGCATCAGGGGCATGAGGCATCCAGTCACACAGGATCCAGTCAAGAAACAGAGATAATTGTCAGTACTCAACTAGTTTTCTCCTCTTTCTTCAGCCCAGGACCTCAGCCCATGAAATACTGCCGCTCACATAAAGGATGGTGTTTCCAACCCAGTTAACGTACAGGTGCTCCCTCACAGATGTGTCCAGAGGTTTGTCTCCTAGGTGATTCTAAATCTTGTCAAGTTGGTAACTGAGACTAAACATTACACTTCCCAAAGTCTAGCCTCAACATAAATACATACATACATACATACATACATACATACATACATACATACACAGGAGGTGACTCTCCAAGATATGGTGGAGATGGTTTATTATAGATATGAGGGAGAGAAAAACCAGAGGTATCTGGAAGCGTCCAGATTGAACAGGGCCAGAGGAGGAAAAAAGTGGGGAGAAAAGCAAAAGAGGAAGAAAGAAGAGAGAGGAGAAGAGAGCTAAGAGATGAGCCAGGAGCCAAGAGGCCAAGATGCCAAAGAGACCAGGAGACCAGAAGACCACATGTCCAAAATGGCTGAAGTTATACATGGGTGAAAGGCTGAGGAAACCAGTCCCTGGCCTGGAGAGTATAGGGTAAAGGCAGGGTGTGCCAGCCAGGATGACTCTGTAACAGGGACTGACAAATGATGGAAGAACCTGGCCACCAGGCCCACTTTAATATGTTAACTGGGCATCTCTGTCATTTGTCCTGAGTTTGAGACCTAATACAACTCAGGATTGTTCATTTATTTACACAGTCAGCAAATATCTATTGAACAATTGAGCATCTGCTTTGTGCTGGACTCTACCACAATGACGGTATGCTCTGAGAAAAAGTAAGGATAGAAGCCAAAGAGATGGTTCAACTGGTCAAACACCTGTCATACAAGCACAAGGACCTGAGTTTGAATCCTGAGCACCCATGAAAAGATGGGCATGATCATGGATCTCTGTAATCCTAGGGCTGGGTCGGGGAGGAGATAGATCCTCTAAGCTTACGCAGCAGCTAAGCTAGCCAATTTGGTAAGACCTAGGCTCAGCGAAAGAGCCTGTTAAAATAAGGTGGCAGCAATAATGAAAGACACCTAATGTCTGGCTTCTATATACATGCTCATACATGTACACACACACACACACACACACACACACACACACACACACACACTGGAAAAGCAAAGTTAGGAACAGCTTCTGCCATCCAGGAATACAAAAACAACAAAAACAAAAACAAAAAAACAGACACCAAATGACTGCACATGTAAATGTAGAATTACAACTATTAGTCTCAAGTCAAGGACGTTTTGATGAGGATGAGCTAAGCGCCCCTGAGATCTTGGAGGAAGTGGAGAAAGAGAAGGATACAAACTTGGAGAAGGGAATGGAGCTGTGGGATGAATGAGTGCAGAGTCTGGCAGAAAAGCAATTAGACAGAACAAACACCATGTAGAGGCCAGGGAATGGGTTTAACCACGTCTGCTGAAGGAAGTGAAGTGGGGGTAGGATGCCCAAGCGTAAAGGTGTAATGGACCACTCAATGTGACCCCTAGATTCATGCTTTGGACCCCATCCAAATACACAGTAAGTGTACAGGAAGTAATGTCTGATGGCCTTGTAAGGCCAGGAATTGGAATGTGTGTGTGTGCGTGTGTGTCTGTGTGTGTGTGTGCGTGCGCGCACAGAGGAGAGGCCACTATAAAGACAGCTCTGTGCAAATCAAGGAGAAAAGGAGCCAGTGAGATGGGCCAGTGTGTAAAGGCGCCTGCCACCAAGACAAGATTCTCAGTCTCTGAGGATCACATGGTAGAGGGAAAGAACTGACTCCTGCAAGTTGTGCTCTGACCTCCAAATGCATACAATGGCACGTGAACCTACCACACCGACGCACCGTACAAACACTCATGCACAGGACTAATTTAATTTATTTAAAAGATAATAATTGGGTATGACTTTCTCACGTACTCTGGTGCCTCATATTGACCATGTCCCCTGGAGGGGAGACCTGGTGGCACTCAGAGGAAGGACAGCAGGCTACCAAGAGGAGGACTTGATACCCTATGAGCATATACAGGGGAGGAGGGTCCCCCTCAATCACAGTCATAGGGGAGGGAATAAGGGGAAAATGGGAGGGAGGGAGGAATGGGAGAATACAAGGGATGGGATAAACCATTGAGATGTAATAAGAATAAATTAATAAAATAAAATTTAAAAAGTAAAAAAAAAAAGAATATTTTTTTTTTTTTTAAAAAGGAGAAGCCAGGAGTGGTGGTACCCCTAGAGCTTGGGTAGAGGCAGCACTAGAGAGGTAGAGGCAGGGGGATCTCTGTTAGTTTTGAGATTAACTTCGTCTACATAGTGAATTTCAGGGCATCCAGGGCCACATGGTAAGCTCCTATATTAACAACAACAGCAATAATAACAAACAATAAATTAAGAAAAATAGTGCTCCCGAGAGATACCACAAGCCTGGGTGGTATCTACATACCAGACTTCCGGCCAGCAGAATGCGAGAAAACAGGTGTGTGCTGTGGAAGCTCCCCACCTGAGGATGGTTCTTACAGCAGCCAAAACTGAGACCCAGTCCAAAGTGAGAAAGGAATCCAATGAAGCCGGACACACAGTCAACCATATGTTCAAGGGCATCAAAGAGGTAGGAGGAGAGAGCCACTGCCCAGCTTTAGAAGGCTGGCTTAGACAGGAGGGTACCAATGAGATGTCAATGCTGTAGTACAAAGGAAAGCCAGGGACTGAGAAAAAGAAGATGCAGACTCGGCCTGGAAACGTGGCTCGGCAGTAGAGCACTTGCCTAGCTCTAGAGCATCCTGGTGCTGCAATTAAAGGCTCATGCCACATCCAGCCCTGAAATATTTTTTAAAAGAAAAAAGGAAAGGAGAAGGTAGAGTGAGCTGATAGAGGTAGGTCATGCATGGGTCGTTGTCCAGGAGGCAGGACAGGACAAGACTCTTGGACTTCCAATTGAATATTCTTCTCATGTGTTGTCTCCTCATAAATGAATTTTACTCTGCACCGTTGGGCACCAGTAATCTTGATGGCTTGCCCAACCAAGGCACCCACCACCTGATTATATTCTGAGGGTCCCCGAGAAGCATGCAACAAAGACAGATGAAGAGGCATGCTAATGATGGGGCCTAAGATTTCAATATTCCTTCCTCAAATGCTATGCATGTCTCCGACAGAGAAATGAAATCTTCGAGACAGCCTGATTATACAAATAAAGCAGCATTATTGTATTTGTCTACCAGGCTGATCGCAGGAAATTTGCAATTTATGATGGATTTCACAAATAGAAAATATAAACAGGCGATATCATTTATTATAGTGCACCTACATCAATAAAGGGAAGGAGAAGAGAGTGGCAGTAATCTGAATATTTGAGGTAAAACTTTCTCCTGATATATTCAAGCATTTGAATCAAAATATTATCCTACACTAAGAGGTCACTAATTTAATTTGATGATATTTCCCAGAGATACTGAGTGATAGATCATTGTACACTGCAGAAAAATGTCTTTGCTTGGAAAATTAAACTAGTCAAGAAAACAAATATTAAAGCATTCTTATGGTGAGCAGGGGTGGGGTAGAGGGTGTCTCAGTTGGTAAAGACCTTGCTGAAAATGCAGGAAGCCCTGGCTTCCATTTCCAGCACAGCATACATTGCGCATGGCGGGGCACACCTGTAATCTCAGCACTTGGAAAGTAGAGGCAAGAGGATCATAACTTGAAGAATCTTTAGCTAATTACTGAGTTCCAGGTCAGTCTGATCATGAGTCCCTGACTTAAGAGAGGCTGAATAGAGGCTAGAGAGATGGTTCAGTGGTTAAGAGCACTGGCTGCTCCTGCAGAGGACCCAAGTTCAGTCCCTAGCTCTCACACAAATTCATTTGCAATGGCCTCTGACTCCAGTTCCAGGGCATGTGATGGCCTGTTCTGGCCTCTGTGGGCTCATGTACACACAGGCACACACACATTCACATTAAACAAACAGTACATATTTTAACTAATATGTTATAGGCTGGCTTTCTTCAGAAGGCCTCTCTCGCATTTTTTTCCCATCCAGATCACTCATGCTGAAGAGCCTGCCCTGGGGTTATGCTTGTCAATGTCTGTTCTTTCACGATTACCTGGTCTAAGTCAGATAGACTCTAATTGCCATTAGTGGCTGGACACGTTACATTCATGGGTTTCTATGCCTCCGTTTCATTAATGTCGTGAAATTCTGTAACACGGTTTACAGCTCGCGTTCTGTATTGTAAATATACTCTGGGGATTACATGGCAGCTGCTGCCTTGAAAGGTTTCTGGAGTGCCACAAAAAATTTGCACTTTAAAAAAAAAAGGTGTATTTGTTTTTATTTTATGTGTATAAGTGCTTGCCTGCATGTAAAGCACCCCATGTGAATGGTCCATGTATGTCCACACGTACACATCACACACAGATGAGAAGAAGGAAGGAAGGAAGAAAGAGAGGGAGGGGAGGAGAGCAAGAGGGAGAGAGAGAGAGAGAGAGGAAGGGAGGAAAGGAGAAAGAGAGAGACTCAGAGCCACACCGAGAGACCGGGGAGGGGCAGACAAGGGTTTTCAGGAATAGGCACTTTTGCATTACTAAGGTTTGTCCTGTAAATTACTTGCAACCTAGTGGGCATCTCAGCACTGCACTGTTTTCCCTCCCGGAGTCCCCCATTTGTTCCCATTGCTCCCCAGCCCAGCACCTCAATACACGCAAGGAGTAACCACAAAAACATGTAGAAAAAAATTAATAATTGCTACAAAGCCCTCCTCGTCTTGCTTGGGTTTGTGAATTTTGACTCCATGATATAGAAGTTAGAAGAATTTTTAACACCGAGGAGGAAACCCTTAATTGATCTTTTATTGCTTCAAGTACTAGGAAGACATATTGTGTTTTGTCGTCATTTACATTTCATATTAAATTCAAAATATGTTTGAAATGAGCAAATATTTATTTTCATTTGATCCATCTGTTAAGTGAAATACTAAAAAGACAGCTCAATCACTATATTAAATTCAGTGGTTTGTAAACAATTTATATGTTCATTTGTTCTGGGTTAAAATGCCCCAAAGCATACGTTTATGCAGCCCACAAAACACATTGCATCGTATTAATCCGATGTCAGCCACGGTTTCCTCCTCTTCACGCCATTAATTTACTCCCTAACTTGAGTTAATTAGTGAAGTTCCTATTTTTAAAAATTCTTTGAATTTCACTGGGGAGGGGTGCCAGCATTTGCAAGCACCCGCTTTGAAAACCTACTGCAGAGAAGATGGGCTAAACACCAATGGCAAATCTCTCAAGATTTTATCACACCCTGAGTACTTGCTTGTCAGTCAGCAACGTCTACTCTGGGAGCTAGCCAGTGATTGATATGGTTTGAAGAAAATTATGAAGAAAAGGAGAAGTAAAGAAGGGAAGGCGAGAGAATTAAGGAGGAACTCATTTGAAGCAATTACTACTGTGAAAAATTATTTCCGGGGACTTTCCATCTTCAAATAAAAGTCTGGGTATTCTGACCATATATATGCCAAGTAGTGTCTGTCTGGTTCATCTGAACCTAAAGCGGGAAATGAACTGCCACCCCCCAGAGAACAGGGGGAAAAAAAAAACCCAAAAAACAAAACCAAACCAGAGATTCGTGACTGAATAAAGGTAGCTCAGTGGTTAGAGCATTTGCTGCCTTTCCAGAAGACCGAAATTCACTTCCCAGAATCCACAATAGGGACTCACACCAGCTCCAGAAGATCCAATGCCTCCTGCTGGTCTCCTCTGGCACCTGCGTGCACATGCACATATTCACACACATACAACCATATGTTTTAAAAACACAAAAATAAAGTCTTCTACGTACAAGTTGTGGCTAACAGTTTACGATGTGTCTAAGGGGATTTAGAAGGGAAAAGAAGCCAAATGTTCAAGCAAGCAAACGCGATTTCCGTCCCTCCGGTGATATTTGGAGCAACAGACAGGTGGTGACAGAGACTGTGTTGACTTCAGTGTCGTCGCCATGTCCAGGGTCACGGGTCCCATTATTTCACAGGACTCCCACTCTGGCTCCCAGAGCACCAGCCTGCCACCTTCACTTAGATGATCCTTCCTTGCCCACCCCCTGCCTTACATCCTTTCCGGTCCACCAGGACAATGGAAGTCTGGGCCAGACCCTCGTTTCCTCACTGTGAGGTGGGGTTTTGCTGACGATGTTGTTTGTTACATATTCTAGGCTAGCCTAACGGATGATGGCTGTGAGCATTCGATCCTCCAGCTGCCCCATCCAGAGTGCTGGGATTCCAAGCGTGGACCCTCACTTCCTGCTGGAGTCTGAACCTAGGCCTTCATGCATGCTAAGGACTCGACCAACTGAGCTGCTTTCCCAGCCCATGTATCGTAAGCCCAAATTCCTCCTCTATCAAATGGAAGCATATATTACCCACCACAGCTGTGGCAGAAGAGAAAGGTAAAGGGCATCGAGATTAACGTATGAAAGACTGAAGGCTACGAGCAAGGAGCAGAGCATACACTGTATACAAAACTTAGGATAAAGTGAGCACTGTGTGAATGGCCCACAAAAGATCACAGCTCCAAGGGGCCAGTTCTTTCCCAACTCTCTGGCTGGTTTCCTTGCCTGGGGGTGACCTCTTTCTTAGTAAACTGTCTGTGTTTATACCACTCTCTAAAAGCCCCTTATCCACATCCCTGTTTCAGGATACAAAATTTAGAAATGTAAGTAACACAGCCCTTGATGCCAGATAGCCATCCAAATCTCTCCCTCTCCCTCTCCCCACCCAGCGCTAGCGCTCTCTCTCTCTCGCTCTCCTCTCTCTTCCTCTCTCTCTCTCTCTCTCTCTCTCTCTCTCTCTCTCTCTCTCTCTCTCTCTCTCTCTCTCTCTCTGTCTCTCTCTCTCTCTCTCTCTCTTCCCTTTCCCTCCCTCTCCCTCTCCCCTCCCATCTCTTCTCTCTTTTTGAGACAGGCTTTCTCTGTGTAGCCTTGGTTGTCCTGGCTCACTTTGTAGACTAGGCTGGCCTTGAACTCACAGACATCCGCTTGCCTCTGTCTCCCTGAGTGCTGGGATTACAGGCTTGTACCACCAAACCCAGCTGGTCATCCAAATCTTATTGTTTTCTACAGACTTAGATTAAAATCAAGTCAGCAGCTGATGCATCCTCAGCCAAAGGAGCTGAGCTAAGACTTCAGTGCCTTCCAGTTTCAACCCTGCCTGAAACCCAGCCCTCAGACTGGGACTTCAGTTTCTGACACCCAAACAAACAACCTCAAGATTGATTTCTCTCAGGACACCACTCTGAAAAGGGGAGGTGGAGGGGGGAGGGGGGAAATGTTTGCACTCTCAACTCTCCCTTGGCCCAACTCCCACTCACATACCTATGATGTCATCTGTTCCTTTTTCTACTGGAAAATATTTTTTAAAGCCTTTGGGGACACACACTTCAGATGTCTGGGTTAAGGTCCTGGCTCACTCAGGGGTTACAACAAAGCCCTTCTGTTTTTTTATTATTTAGAGATGTATGCATGTCTACCTGAATGCTTGTGAATGTTGGGCGGAGATGTACAAATTGCCCAGAAGAGGCTATCATGTTCCCCAGAGCTAGAGTTACATGTCGTTAAGAGCCACTAGGCAACAGTGCTGGGACTCTCACCAGGGTCTTCTGGAAGAGCAGCAGAGCCATTGCTACAGGCTTTTTCTTTTTGTTTTAGGGGTCTCATGGAACTCAGGCTACCCTCTAACTCGCTAAATAGCCAAGGATGACTTTGAACTTCAGATCCTCCTGCTCCTTCTTCTTCCCAAATGCCAGGATTACAAGTGTGGGGTACCACACCAAGTTTATGTAGTGCTGAGGGTGGCACTCAGGGCTTCCTATACACCAGCCAAGTGCTCTACCATCCGAGCCCCATCTCTAGCTTCAAGAGACTCTCTTCTGAAGGTTTTAGGGTCTTCCATATCATGAGCTCCCTAGAAATAGTCTTCTTAAGTTTCAAATACTTGCATCACCACCAAGTTTTGGAAGCAAATCTCTCCCTCTCTCCTTCCCCCCCCCTTTCTCTCTCCCAGAAGTGGGAGTATCAAGAAATGCTGAGACCAAGTCATGAGATAAAGAGGAAGGCCTGCTATGTTTCACTGTACTGGGAGAGCACACTTCCATGGCCCGAACAGAAAACCAAATAGGGAGTGCTGGTATACATCTCAGAGTGAGCAGATAAGAGCTCAGGGTTCTTAAGACTAGCAGACCACTCCTGCCAGAAATAGCAGTCTACAGAGCAAGTATTATCCCTGACAAGCCAGCCTCTTCGTAGGAGAACGGGGACAAAATGTTCCTGCCTGATTAAGGCCTCTGGCCTAATGATCCAGTAAAATATAAAGTCACTCTCTTTATCTCCGAAGAACTTGCCCCCTTCCAAAGGAACCTTTCACCTGTCTTGGATGACTTAATTTGTACCTCTTATCACCCAATATTGTTATCTGAGATACTTTGTTATAGCCTGAAGCCATAGAATAATGTACCAGACCTTTCAATGTCACATACCACAGATTTCCTAAACACAAAGAAGAGACGTCTCCACACACGCCCAGGTGAGCACCAAAGCCCTTAATTAGCTGCCACTTTTTAGCCTCAGTGAACTCGGGGGTTTTTACTTCTCAGGCCAGAAGACCCAAGTTCCCCTGCGACCCCGACTCACTCAGAAATATGATGGTCTGTCTTCTCGCTGTCCGGCTCTCCTCACTCTCGGATTTCCTGAGCTGCAGCTGTGGCCCGGTCCCTGCAGAGTACCCTTCTTGCTCCTCATTAGCACTTTCATCATATTCCAACACATGAAGCCACAGACGCCAGGACCACCAAGTAAATGGCGAAGGCCCCAAAGATGCTGGACTGGAACACAGCCCAGCGGCTGAGAGGTTTGTGCAGATGGACAATACTGGAGTTCCCAGAATCCTGGTGGTGGCGGGCCGCGGAGAGGTTGCAGTTGAGTCCTTTGTGGGTGGGCACAGATCACCAGAGGGTACTCAACACCCATGGCAAAGAGCAAGGGGAGTGCCACCAGGGCAGAGGTGACCCATACAAAGCCGATCAGCAGTTTCACCTGGCAAGGTCCAGACACCGCCTTGTACCTGAAGGGATGGCAAATGCAATGTAGCGCTCAAAGCTGAGCGTCAGCAACGTGAAGCAATGTGGCATAGCTGCAAGTCTCAAAGAGGACGTGTGGAGCTTACAGGACAGTGCGTAGCTGGGTGTGCTCAGGGGGTTCCAAATGATGCTGTAGAACTCCATGGGCATACCGATCAAGAAGACCAAGATATCTGAACAAGCCAAGCTGACCATGTGATCCGTCACCTCCTTCTGTAAATAGCCCTTTTTCTGCAGTAGCTGCGTAACTCGGATTGTGACGCTGTTGCCCACGATGCCCACCACGAAGACGATCAGGTACACCAAGGCGAGGGTGATTTTGATCCAGTGGCCACCTCAAATTCGGGGACGTGACTGTCATTGATGACATGGGAGCAGACCTTGCTGGAGCCACTGGATGAAGCCATGAGGAAGAGAGACACAGACCACCGGGTCCTCAATGTTCTCCCGTTCCCTTTCTTGCGCCTCCCAAAGATGCCCAGCACCTCACCAGCCTCGGGGCAGCACTTTCTGTCACTGGGGTGGGCTGGCCAAGGGTGACTTAGTTTTTCAGCTCTCTCATTGAAACTTCCTGGAACAACTCACCCCAGAATCCCGGGCGGCGCCAGTGGGTGGTGGTGGGGTTTGGAGATGATAGTTGAGCTGGAGTGAGGAGGGACCAATCAGGGGAAGGAGGGTCGGACCCCCCCACCCCCACCCAACTCTGAGTGAACCCTGCAGTACTCTGCCTGGCTGTATGTGGATCCTCCTCTCTCTCTCTCTTCCAGGCCCTGGCACTGCACTCCCCGGCGGCCTTCCAGGAGGGAAGCCAAGAGGTCTCCCACGGGTCAATCATTAACCACAGACTTTCTGTTCAGCAGCCTGCTGCAGGACCAGCCCAGCTCTGACTCAATACAGAGATTGTGGGAGAAAAAGGAATAGCACTGCCCTCCTGCCTCTTGCAGAGCGGTCTCCAGACCAGCCTTTGAGGTTTCTTGAAACTGGCAACCAAGTAGGCCGTGGCACCTGGGAAGCCGGAGGGCACGCCTAGCCTTGGAGAAAGATAAACTTTGAGTCACTAGACTGTTCCCCCTGGTTCAGATGTCTGAGATGTCCTGCCTTGCAGGACTGGTTTGGCTGTGCCTTGCTCTGGAGGACCCTGCAAGTGCTCTCCCAGTAGTGCCCAACTCGTGGGATAGCTAGGTATTTGCAATCAGTTACTACCTTGATGTCAACCCCCAATAGGCTAATATGATCCTATTTGAGGCCTGCCTTGGCTCCAAGCCTCCTAGTGTCTTGCACAATGCACAGCGCTGCCTCACCATTCTGCCAGAAGAGCTTGTGCTTGTTTCACGAGCCATTCTCTCTCCAGAGGCAGAACTCAGCAGCAGTGAGTAACACATGTGGGATGCAAAAGCTACCTGTGTTCCAGATGTCAGGTTAGGGAAACACATACTTCATGTCATATTCCCAAGGACTGCAGCAGGAGCCTGCCAGCTTTCAGCGAGGTTCCCTGCTTAAAAGGGGTGGAGGCATTCTAATGGGCAATTTTGGCATAGAAACTCCACCTAACTCTAAAACTGAAAATGAGGGTGGAACCAAAAGAGAGTAAGGGGACCTCTGCATTGTGTGTCAAAAATGTGTGCAGACATTGCTAGATGGGGGGGGGGGGGGGGGGGGGGGGGAGGTCACCCTAAGCCAAACACTACTGTTCTACAGAAATAGATGGGATTTTAGTCCCTGCCCATCCTGACAGCAGCTTTTCCGTGTCTGGGTCACCATGCCTGGATCAGTATATTAAAGGCAGAAGATGGACTGAGTGCCTTTGGGTCATAACATCCCTTTCTTGGGTTTTCTTTTGCTTTTGATTTTTTTGAAACAAGGTCTCGTGTAGCCCAGGCTGGCCTCCACTCCATGTAGGCCAGGACAACCTTGAATTCCTTGATCATCCTGCCTCTTCCTTCCAAGTGCTGGGATTACAGGCATGTGCCACCAATCTTGGTTCATGAGGTATTGGGTCCTAGGGTCCTAGGGCTTTGCATGCTGCTATGGTGGAACACGGCAACCAAAAGCAACTTAAGACCAAAGAGGTTTATTTGGTTTACACTTCCAGGTCAATCATTGAGGGAAGTCAGGGTAGGAACTGAAAGAGAAAGCGTGGAAGATTGTTATTTGCCAGCCTCCCTCACCCTCATGTTCTGCTAGCTCCTTTCTCATACAACCCGGGCCGGCATGTCTAGGATTTGGTACCCGGCCCACACTGGGCTGGATGACCACACTGTAGAAGGATGAAACTAGACCCATATTAGTACCCTTCCCAAAAAACCACTCCAAGTGGGGCAAAGACCTCAATGACAAATTGCTAGGAAAAAACAAACCTAGGTACAGAAAAAGATTTCTAAATACAATTCCATTTGCTCAAGAATTAAGGCCAACAATTAACAAATGGAATCTCATAAGATTTGAAGGCTCCTGTACAGCAAAGTAAACAATCAAAAGTCAAGAGGAAGCCCCCAGAATGGAGGAGAATTTTTGCCATCAATTTTTTCAATAGAAGGTTATTATCCAAAACATACAAAGACCTCAAAAAACAAAGAATCAAGAAAATAAATGACTGAATTCAAAAGTGGTGCATGTAGCTGAACAGAGTTCTCACACAAGAAATAAAGACTATACATATAGTCTTCAACATCTTTAGCAACTGAGAAAACTATTTTAAAATTTTATTTTACCCTGGTCAGAATAGCCAAGGGTATAAAAAACAAACAAACAAACAAAAAACAGAAAAACAAAACAAAACAAAACAAAAAACCCAGCAACAAATGCTAGAAACAAAGCTAGGAAAGGAAAGCCCTGGCTCACTACTGGTTCAGTTGAGATCTGGTGCAACCACTGTGGAAATCAGTGTGGAAAATTCTCAAAAAGCTGAAAAGTGAATCTACCATATGACCCAGCCATAGCACTCCCTGGCATATAATCAAAGCACTTCTCGTCCTACTTCATGGATCCTTGCCCAGCATGGTCATTGCCACTCTATCGACAAGAGCTAGGAAATGGAAACAACCTAAACGTCCTTCAGCTGATGCATGGATAATGAAAACGTGGCAGGTATACACAATGGAATACTTCTGCTGTAAAGAAAACAGAAGTTGTGGAATTTTTAGGTAAATGGTTGGAACTAGGCTATATCGTACTAAGCGAGGTAACCCAGGCCCAAACAACAAACATCACGTGTTCTCTTATTTGTGGGTCCTAGCTCTGAGTCTCTATATTTGAATACATAACCTGTTAAATGCATAAATGAGGAAAGTAGACATGGACCATAGCAGAGCAGAGAAAGGAGCTCTAGAGAGGATAGGATACAGGGCCCTAGCTCTGAGTCTCTATATTTGAATACATAACCTGTTAACTGCATAAATGAGGAAAGTAGAAATGGACCATAGCAGAGCAGAGAAAGCAGCTCTAGAGAGGATAGGATACAGGGAATCTAGAGTGACTAGGAAGGCACGGGAGAGATGCGAGGAGAGCGAAAACCAGAGTTGAGGGGAGTAACTGGGGAAGGGAGAGGGAGAGTAATACAGCGATGGGGAAGAAAGGGGGCATAAATAACACTGAATATGTTTGGAAAATGGAAATATATATATATATATATATATATATATATATATATATATATATATATATGTATGTATGTATGTATGCCACTTGGTTTCCCAAGAGTCATAAACTAGCAAAACATCCAGTGTTGGGCACAAAACCTCCTTTGGAGTTATTGGTTAGAGGACTCCAGTAGACTACCAAAATAATATAGGCTACTGCCATTGCCCTATGTTACCTCCAAGAACTTGAAGGTAAGATCCTATTACTGAAGACACCACATACCTTGGTCACAGAACTTGGAGGAATCACGCTGGAACTTGCCTGGAAGCCTTCTCCCTGAGGACTAGCTGCCAAGGGAGAAAAATCAGTGAATAGTCTTACCTGACTGTGTAGACTACAAACCACAACATGACCAGCAAAGTGTCTCCAATGATGCACTAATGGCACTTATATCTTAGGTGTAACCAACAGATGTCTAATTGGACTTAAGGCCCACTTATTAGGAGGGGATCATGCTTGGTGCTCTAGACCTAGCCAGCTACCAGTAAAAAAGGGAAGTCATAGACCCGAAAAGGGAACTTACATGTGCCATTTAAACCAATGTGGTATATAACTCTATTATAAATACTCATAGATAACATATTTAAAATTATTCTGTTAGTCTTTTTCCTGAGCTCCTATTATAGGCCATGCACATTAATAGAACTCTCTCTCTCTCTCTCTCTCTCTCTCTCTCTCTCTCTCTCTCTCTCTCTCTCTCTGTGTGTGTGTGTGTGTGTGTGTGTGTGTGTGTGTGCATGAACACACAGGTGCATGTGCACACATGTATCTGTATATGTGGAGGGCAAAAGTTAACATCAGAAATTGTTCCTGAGGTTTTGTTTACCTTGTTTGTTTATTTGGCTTGTTGTTGTTTTGAGACAAGGTCTCACTTATGTAATTTTACAGATTTTCTTTTTAAGACTCAAACATTTATCTGGAGTGTGTGTGTGTGTGTGTGTGTGTGTGTGTGTGTGTGTGTGTGTGTACATAAATATAATTGCCCTGGGAAGCCAGAAGAAGCCACTGGATCTAGAGTTAAAGATGACTACGAGCAGCCATTCCATGTGAGTACTGAAAACCAAATTCCAGTCCTCTGCAAGAGCAACAAGCACTTTTAATTGCTGAGTCATCTCTCTAGCCTCATGAGTCACTTTTTTTTTGCTTTGTTTGTTATCTTCACAATTGTGCAAAGTGGATATTATTTTCCCTATTTTACAAATGAGAAAATTGAGAAGTAGAGGATAAAATGACCTCCCAGATAACTCCAAAGGCAAAGACAAGGCCAACTGTGCCTTGCACCTAAGTGCTGCCTGCCCTATGGCAGCATCTCCTCTGCCTGCTGGACCAGTGGCGTTTCTGGGAAAGGTTGACATTTGTTCCTCCAGCCCAGTGCTTCCTCTGCCTCCATCCGCTGTATGCCAGTCATGCTCTGCTCAGTGTGATAATCTGGTGTGTTCTGCTCAGACAAGATTTCATTACTGCCCAATTCTTCTCATTAAAATTTTCTTTGCCAACACGAGGAGACAAATTATAAATGCACAGCCAACGTGAAGATCAGACTAGTTGCAATTCTTCCCTAACAGTAAAGAGGGGAAAAAATATATTTTAAACAAAAGTCTAGGAGAATTAAATGTGCACTTCACCTTTGCATTTTTAAAGGCCAATTTAAAACCAAACAAAAAATCCCAACTGTTCAATGTCTCTCACTTGCTGAGGCTCTTGGCCAGAGTTTGTAAAATCTAGATATTTTATTAGCATATTTCATAGAGGGTAAAATGAGATCAAAATGGGAGAAATGAAGGCCTTTGGGGCTGAGGAGCTAGGTTAGCTGGTAAAGTGCATTAGCCTCACAAGCACACGGACTTGAATTGGGATCCCCAGAATCCACTATGAAGCCGAGTGTGGTGGTGCATTCCTTCCTGTCATCCCAGCACTGGTGAGGCAGAACAGAGGGACTCTTGAGGCTCAGTGGCAGCCAGCTCAGCCTACATGGAAAGCTCCAAGTTCAGCAAAAGGAATGTCTTAAAAAATAAAGTGGAGGGCTGGAGAGATGGCATAGATGTTAGGAGCACTTGCTGCTTGCCAAGAAGACTGTGGTTTTGTTCCCAGCACCCGCACTGAGCTCCTCATGGCCACCTGTCACTCTGCCCTCATGGGCACCTGCACTCAGGTGCACAGACACACACAACAAACATGTAAACGGAAGTGGAGATCAATAAGGAAAGACATTTGACATTGACCTCTGACCTCTACACACCATACATCTACACACCTATGTGTGTCCATCTGTTTAGGGAAGGCATAGCTAATATGCTATTATTTCTGTTAGCTATCTCTCTTCTCTTTCTCTGAACTTGAGTGTATTGAACTCAGGGAAAAGCAAGGAGTCTCTCTATTATCTGGCAGGCACTCCGTTTCTTAGACAACCCAAGTCCAGGGGCATCCAGGGGAAGGTATCTCTGCCACTTCCTATCTTATGTACCTAAAGAGCTGACACGGGCTCATCATGCCGGTAGGAACATTGTACCCGGGCTGCTCCCTGCACACAGACAGCAAACCTACACACTAGTATTTTGGCTTCTCCCAAACCCCAACAGATGTGTCCACCCCGCAGCCCATGGGCCACAGGCATCCCGGAAGAGCTATGAACTTGGCCTAACACATTCATAAAGGATAATGGCACGTTGCAGTGTCAAGAGGTTGTACACTCTTGTGCCTTGATAAGAGGCACAAAGCTCTAGGGCCTTGGTGTTCTTGTGTTAAACCACTCCGGGTAAAGGAGAAGCTCTCTTTCTCGTCTGACACAATCTCTCTAGCCCATTTGGAAGCAACCCTGTGTATCCCTAGCCCTAAAGCTGTCAAAGGCTATGTATTATTTTCAGCCTTCATGGAAATTATACTCAGATCTTGCCACGGAGCTACCAGGTATTGCTTGGTAAACACAGGCAAGCCCATTCAGGATTGCTCTGCCTCGGTGTGCCGAGTCCTCCAAGGAGACAGAAACAGATGAACATGGAGGCCAGACTCCTGGGTTCGGATCTGGTCCTGACCACTCACTTGGTGCTCTGGTTTCCTCCTCTGTGACCAGAAGACAACTCATCCCCTGCTGTTATCAAGGGGATTGAATGACTTCATATCAACAGTTCCCAATGGGGTGGTTAAGAGAACACGCGCTGCTCTTGAAGAGGTCTGAGGTCAGTTCCCAGAATCTATGTCAGCAGTTCACAGGCACTTGTAATCCAACCCCAGGCTACACAATGCCCTCTTCTGACCTCCACTGGCACCCGAACACATATGTGCACATACCCACGCAAAGACACAAACACATAAGCAAATTTATAAATACATTTTTATATAAATAAATATACAAATTAATATAATAACAAACACAATAAGTGAATTTTTAAATATTTGACATATAGCATACATACACATATTCAATTTTGAATTTAAAGAAGACATTTTATTTATTCTCTGACAATTTCATGCACATATGTAATGTATTTTGATCATACCCACCACCAACTCCCCAATCCTATTCATCCTTCCCCCCAACACATCCTCTTTCTGCCTTCCTGCCCTCATGTTTTTAATAACCCACTAAGAACAGCTTGCGATGAACATACATGGTGAGGGGCAGCCACTAGAGCACAGGTAATCTACTAGATTACCACACTCACAAAGAGAATTATCTTCTCCTACCCCAGCCGCCATCACTGCCAATAGCTCCTCAGTCAGGTGTGGCTCCCCATGAGCTTTTCTCCCATATGTGTAGGAATGCTGACTGACTTGATCTTGGGCAGGTCTTGTGCAAGTAACATAACTGAGCAATAGCAGCAGTGAGCTCGTGACTGCGATGGCCACTTCATGTCCCCAGAAGGCAGCGTCTTCTGACCCTCCTCCCCCTTCTCTGGCTCTTACATTCTTTCCATTCTGTCTTCCTCGGTGTTTCCTGAGGCTTTGGAGCAGTGATATAGATATCACTCAGCAAGCACTTATTCTCAGCACTTTGACCAGGTTCAAGTCACTGTCATTTTTTGTTTTAAGAGTTATTTTCTTTAATGGCGAGGATGTGGAGAGAGAGGAACACTCCTTCATTGCTGGTGGGAATGCAAACTAGTACAGCCACTTTGGAAATCTATCTGGTGCTATCTCAGAAAAATGGGAATAGGGCTTCCTCAAGACCCAGCTATTCCACTCCTTGGAATATACCCAGAAGATGCTCCAGCACACAACAAGAAACTTTGCTCAACCATGTTCATAGCAGCCTTATTCATAATAGCCAGAACATGGAAACAGCCTAAGTGTCCCTCAGTAGAAGAGTGGATAAAGAAACTGTGGTACATATACACTATGGAATACTACTCAGCTATTAAAAACAAGGAATTCCCGAAATTTGTGGATAAATGGATTGAGCTAGAAATGATCATAATGAGTGAGTTAACCCAGAAGCAGAAAGAATCAAATGGTATATACTCACTTATATCTGCATACTAGCCCAAGGGGCATGTCCCACGAAAGCCTTCACTTACCAGGAAACTGGGACAGAGGGGAGGACATCCTATTGGGACTCTAAATGAGAGACACATGGGAGAATAGCAAAATAAAAGGATACAGAGGGTCCTAGAAACCTACAAGTAGAACAATATGATAGGCAGATTTGGGCCCAGGGGTCCCGCTCAAACTAAGGCACCAGCCAAGGACAATACAGGAGGTAAACTTTAAACCCCTTCCCAGATCTAGCCAATGGTCAGAATATTCTCCACAGTTGAGTGGAGAGTGTGATATGACTTTCTCACGTACTATGTTGCCTCACATTTGACCATGTCCCCTGGAGGGGGAGACCTGCTGGCACTCAGAGGAAGGACAGCAGGTAGCCAAGAAGAGACTTGATACTCTTTGAGAATATATAGGGGGAGGTGATCCCCCTCAGGAACAGTCATAGGGGAGGGGAATAATGGGAAAATGGGGGGGGGGAGGAATGGGAGGATACAAGGGATGGGATAAGCATTGAGATGTAACAAGAATAAATTAATAAAAAATAAAAATAAAAATAAAAGAAACCTCAAAAAAAAAAAGAAAAAAAGAAAAAAAAAGAGTTATGTTCTTTAAAAAATGTGTCTGTCTGTCTGTCTGTCTGTCTGTGTGTCTGTCTGTCTGTCTGTGTGTGTCTGTCTGTCTGTCTGTGGGTCTGTCTGTCTGTCTGTCTGTGTGTCTGTCTGTCTGTCTGTCTGTGTGTCTATGGGTCTGTATACATGTGAGTTCAGGTGCCCATTGAATCAAGAAGAGAACATTAGATCCCCTGAAGCTGGAGTTACAGTTAGCTGTGAGGCTCCCAGCTTGGGTGCCGGGAACTCAGGTCTTCTGCAAGAACAGTGCACACTCCTAACTATTGAGCCATCATTAAGCATCCAGCACTGCAGGGTTTTGTGGCAGTAAAATAGTAATTTCCCTGAAGGGTTTATTTGACAGTCAAGGCAAGAGCATGTAAATTGATGGACAACATAAAACAAAAATTGCTGATGTGGAAAACAAACCCACTTATTATAGCATTAGAAAGCATGGAACGGCACTGAAGAAATGGCCCAGATGATAAAGTGATTGTCTTGCAAGCATAGAGACCTTAGTTCGATCCCCAGCAACCATAGTAAAGTTAGGAATGGGGCTGGAGAAATCAATCAGAAGTTAAAAGCGTATAGTGCATTTATGGAGGACTGCTGTTGTAAAGTTTAGGTTCCAATACCCATATCAAGCATTTTAAAACCAGCTGAGCTCTAGTTCCATGGAATCCGATGCCCTCTTGTAGCTTTAGACACTTGTGATCCCAGCACTGAGGAGGCAGAGACAAGGAGAAGCCTGGGGCTCACTGACCAGTCAGCCTAGCATACTTGAAGAGTTCCAGTACAGTGAGAGATCACTAGCTCAAAATAAACAAGATAGATGATGGCTAAAATATAACACTAGCAGTTGACCTCAGCCTCCCTCTCTCTCTCTCTCTCTCTCTCTCTCTCTCTCTCTCTCTCTCCTCTCTCCTCTCTCTCTCTCTCTCTCTCTCTCTCTCTCTCTCTCTCACACACACACACACACACACACACACGTGAACACATTCACAAGAATAGAAAGGATAAAATGCAAATAAATTTAACCAAGAACGTGAAATGCTTACACACTGGAAAACATAAAATGTTAATGAGAGAAACTGAAGAAGATACAATTTTAGTCCCTATTTGTGGATTGGAAAAATTAACATTGTAAAAGCCCATTCTACCCACAGTTGCATACAGATTCAGCATAGCCCCTATTAAAATTCTAGTGGTGTATATCCACAAAAATAGAAAAAGATCTAGAATTCATATGGAAACTACTGAAGACCTTCAATAGTCAAAAAATCAATCTTAACAAAGAAGAAGCTGGTTGCACCACAACTCTTGATTTCAAATTATGTTAAAAGCTATGGTATCGTAAACTGTCTTTAAATTTATGTATTTCTTGATTTATTTACTTATTGGGGGTACTAGAATATGGACCAAACACACACACAGAGAGAGAGAGAGAGAGAGAGAGAGAGAGAGAGAGAGAGAGAGAGAGAGAGAGAGAGAGGAGAATACAGACACATAGACCAGTTGGATAAAACAGAGAATCCAAAATAGACCCAAGCGTATACAGCCAAGTAGTTTTTGACAAGGCAGCTAGGAAAACACGACATAGAAAGGACAGCCTTTGCAGCGTGTGGTATTAGGGAAACTGGATATGCTCTTACAAAAGCTTGGCACTGGGCCTTGGCCTTCAGCACTGTGCGCAGAACTCAGGCACAGCTGGAAAGCTGGAGAGACAGCTCAGTAAGCCCCGGAGGGCCTGACTGCAGTCCCCAGCACCCACACTGGGTGGTTCACAACCACCTGGCACTCCAGCTCCCGGAGCTCAAACATCCTCTTCTGGTACTGGAGAGCACCTGCACACGTGTAGTATACACACAGGTGCGCGCGCACACACACACACACATAAACAATAAGCAAAACAAAAATATACAAGCCCGCCACCGAATTGTAAGAAACTGTAAATCTCCTAGAGAGCATAGGAAGAGATTGACTTTGGTAGCAGCTTTTAAGATATTGCTACCAAATGTCCAGGCAACAAAGCAAAGGAAAATGCATAGGACTATAGAAAATGGAAATAAAAGGGTATACCTTAGATTAGCGGAGAACATTCTTAAGCCATATAACTAAGCACTAGTATCCAAAATACATAGAGAATGAAAACAATAGAATAGTGAAGAAACAAACCAAAATCCCACAAATAGCCTGACTTTAAATGGGCAAAAATCTCCTACGTATCTGGGAATCAAACCTGGGTGCCCTCCGTCTCCTCTCCCGGGGCTCCATTCAGCTCCTTTGTGATTCCAAGGCTTACCAAGTTGACAACCAAAATCAACCGCCATAGGAATGTCTTTAGTATAATTTATATCTTCCTCTCTTGTGTGTTTATGTGTTCCTACGTGTGGATGTGGGTGTGCATGTGCCACAGAGTATGGAGAGGTCAGAGGGCAAGCTCAGGTCTCAGCCCACACCTTTGTTTGAAGGTCTCTTCTTTATTTTTCTACTGTGTGTGGTAAGCTAACTGGCCTATGAGATTTTGGGGAGTCTCCTGTCTCCAACTCCCATCTCTCTGTGGGAGTAAGAGGAAGATACACGTGCATGCTATGCATTGGGCTTTTATACAGGCTCTGAGGATTCAAACTCAGGTCCTCAGACTTATATGGCTGCCGTTGTTACCCCACTAAGCCATCCCCCAGCCCTCTTCCTCTACTTTTTAAAAACATCTTCACTCCCATGGGAAAATAATAACAGTTTGATTAAGTATGACAAAGTAAAGTCTCTCATGATTCCTTCTCATGACTTCTTTCTGACCATAAGTAAATTTCCCTTTATACAGAGACTGCAACAAAGAATGAAGGAAACACACACACACACACACACACACACACCAAATACAAATATCAAGCAACAGTTTGTCTCCATCTTTTTCTTCTAGATACAATCAGAGCCAATTACATTAGCCCTTTCCCCTGATAGGAGAGAGACCCTGCAGAGATGACCACACCTCTGTATGAAACCAACCAGAAGGGTCACCTGTGTGACTAGCAACACTGTAATTCAATCTGGGCCCAGGAGGCCTTGGCAGGTGAAATCAGCATTAGCTACTATTGGCTGTTGTGCTTTCAAGGTGAAATGCCCCGCCTTCACGCACTCATGTGCTTGAACACTTGGTCACTAGCTGACGGCACTGTTTGAGAAAGTTGTGGAACCTTTAGGAGGTGGAGCTTCTCTGAAAGAAGTTGGCCACTGAGTCTAGTCTTGAGATTTTATGGCCTGGTCTCACTTCCTGTTCGCTCTGCTTCCCGACTGAAATTGTAATGTGACTTTCTGGCCATCATGCCTGATCCACCATGATGGAATGGGTCCTCTTAAACTGTGGGACAAAATGAATCATCTCTTGTTTAAATTTGTTTGTCAGAGATCTTGTCTTATCAATGAGAAGAGGAACTAATACACACGTTGAAGCTTTGACCTCTTCGAGCTGTTGGATGATGTGCCTAAAGTCGCTTGAGGAGTTATCGCTATGAAGTTGATGCTTGAGTTGTCACAAGTGTAGCCCATCATGAGCCATTTTATTATCGCCTGCTCAAGGGCACTAGAACATGTGATCTTGGACTAGCTGGGAGATGGGAGAGAAACATGCCTGGGCTGGTCAGGTTGCCATCTTTTGCAGGATTGAGCAGAGAGATGCATGGATTTATTTCAATGTACTAAGGACATGAGAGCAAAGCCTTGATAACTTCTAAGGAACAAGAATAAAAGTGATTCTGAAATATGGTTGCTTTCACTGTTACTCTCATGGGCCTCCTGGAAATTATGGGCCCACGTACAAAAAAGACTGAGGGAGAATTAGAAACTATGCGAACCATTCTAAAAGAGAAAGAACCTTTTTTAGAGAGACACTCAAGATCCTTAAAATTCTGATGTCTTAGTTAGCTTTAACTGTCAGCTTTACACACACATACCTGTCATGGGAGAGGAAAGACTCTACTGAGGAACTGCCTGGATCAGACTGACCTACAGGCACATCTGTTGGAGGGGGTGTTATCTTAATAATAAATTGATAGAGGAGAGTTGGGCCCACTGTGGGCAGCACCATCATAGGCTGAGTGGTCATGGGCTATATAAGAAAGCCAGCTGACTGTGAGCTTGAGCAATCCAGTACGCAGCATCCATCACAGTTTCTGCTTCAGGTTTTACCTGGAGTTCCTGCCCTGACTTCTGTCAACGATAGATTGTGACCTGGAAGTATATGCATAATAAACCCTTTGATCTTATAAAATGAAGTAAATCTTTTCCTCCCCTAAGCTGGTTTTGGTCAGAGTGTTGTGAGCACTATGTGTTAGCAACAGGGAGGAAACTAGAATATTTTTGTGATTGCCTGATGCATGGTACATGGAAAAGTGATGCAAAAAAAATTCCTTCCTTCCTTACCTTCCTTCCTTCCTTTTTTTCTTCCCTCCTTCCTTCCTTTTTCATTTTTTTAGGAGGGATTTTGTTTTATTTTTTTTTCTACTTTTTCTGAATAGAGTCTCACTATGAAGGCCAGGCTGGCTTCGAACTACATAGCCCAGGTTGTCCTCAAGCTCACAGTCTTCCGGTTTTCCAGTCTTTAAAATGCTGGGATTATAGAGATGAGCCACCAACACAGCCAAGTCCCCTTCCCGGCATGCTCTCTTTCTGACACGCATTGGAGATTCCTGAACTATCACCAACTGTGCAGCTGCCTAGAGGCCACTGTACTGGGAAGAGCATGCAGTCATGCCTCCTAGCTATCTAGATCAACCTACAGCTCTAGGAGTAAACACCATCCTGTCCTCTCACCAGATGAATGTGCCTCGAGGTAACAGCTGATGCCAAGAGAGCCAAAATGACCCGGCTGAGCATTGTGTGAGTTCTAGAGTCACGAGCCAAATAAATGTGTTTATTACTTGAGGAAATACATAACTGATCCCAACACTGTACTCCAACAAGAGAAGTGTTTTTCCTGAGCTCTGACTCTCTTGTATGTTTGTATCCAGAAGGAATGATGTTTTACCTACGTCATGAAATGTCCTGTGCTCTCCATATGTTCGCTTTTCACTCATTCACCAACACGTGTGAAAGACTCCAATTGTAGGACTGTTACAAAGACATCTGCTTTGTCCCCTGGAATCTCACCATTGGCAGCAGCCATCTCAACCTGTGGGTCACAACCCTTTTTGGAGGGTTGAACAACCCTTTTACACGGCTCCCCTAAGACCATCCTGCATACCATATATCTACATTACGATCCATTAAGGTAGCAAAATTTCAGTTATGAAATAGCAATAAAAATAATTGTATGGCTGTGAGTCACCGTCACATGAGGAGCTGTACTAAAGAGTCACAGTACTAGGAACGTTGAGAGCCGCTGGTCCAGAGAAACGTGGAAACCACTTAAATAGTATAATGGTATGATTAGAGGAATAGTGTCCAATTCTACATACCCTTCAATCTTTTTAAAGATCTACCTGGTCCACGACGTCTTTTCAGCTCATCGCAAATAATTCTCTTCTCCCAATGTCAAAACACTGGGTACCACATAAAAGCCTTACAGAGAGAGATAACAATCCACATCTCTTCCCAACTACATGTTCAGTGACTTCATCTCCTTCCCTTTTCCTCTCCCCCTCCCCCTCCCCTTCCTCTCCCTCTCCTCTTTTAAAACAGGGTCTCACCATGTAATTCTGGCTGGCTTGAAACTTGCTATGTAGACCAAGGTGAACTTAAACTCAAAGAGATCCTCCCACCCATGTCTCACAAGAGCTGACATTAAAGCCATGTACCATCATATCTGGCCCACATTAATTTCTTGAAACTGTAAGTAAGAGTATTTTCCACAGACATTTGTGAGGGCTACACTGGGGCTTTCTGCCTCATCTCCTTTCTACCTGAAAAGCTGTTTTCTAAGTATTTTTTTTTCCAGATAGGGTCGCTCTGTGTAGCCTTGGCTGTCCTGGACTCACTTTTCAGACCAGGCTGGCCTCGAATTCACAGCGATCCACCTGCCTCTGCCTCTTGAGTGCTGGGATTAAAGGCATGCGCCACCATGACTGGCCTAAGTATTTTATTAGCATATGTGATTATGGATAATATTTGTGATTTTTCATACAAGAATGTAATGTATTTCAATCACGGTCACCCCCTATCACCCTCCCTTGTCCTTTCCACACACTCTGATTCTCTGCTTCTTTTCAGTTAGTCTCTATCACACTTTCACGGTTTTGGTTTCTCATAAATCAGTGAGTTTAGTTAGAGTTGTTTACAGATGCCCTGGTGACCTACAAGTGGTTACACCACTGAAGAAAATGCCTCTTCCATCCCAGAAACCATTAAGTACACACAGATCCTCAATAAGTGGAGGGTGGGTGAGGCCTTATGAGTTCCACCCCACATTGGCCGTTACTTTTCTAAAGACATCATTCACCTGGTATCTGTAAGGGAATAATTTGGGGGAGGTAGGTGATGTTTTATCAAAAAAAAAAAAAACCCAAATAAATAAAATAACCAATTGCTGTGTCCTTCCTTCTTAGCATTTCTGAGTTACCTGTAGCTCTTTATGCAGAGGTGTGGTGAGGGAAACCCACACAATATCATCCACATTAGCATGTCTATTGTTATTGCCCATGTTAATCTCATGTCTAGGCAGTTATGCTGGTGACTTTACTAGGAAACCCAATCTCAGTTAACACCAAGGGATTATCCAATACCAAACAGCCAGTCCATATATAATATATATGTAACAACAATTAATGAAAAATGAGGCCATAAACCTGGAAGAGAACAAGAAGAGGTATATGGGGCTGTTTGGGAAGGAGGAAGAAAAGGTAGATATTATATAATTATTATAGACTCAAAAGTAAAAGAAATAACTTTTAAATGAAAGCTAAGCTATCCAAATATAGTGTGACTAATACTACGACAGAGATCACAAATACAAAATAAAATAAGATAAAGACATCCAGTTGTATATTTCCAAATGCCTAAAAGGGAGGATTTTAAGTGTTCTTACCAAAAAAGAATTGTTAAGTATCTTCAACTAAATAGCGCGCTGATTAGTTAAACTTGATAACCCAAAACGTAGGCACGTGTTGAAACATCCTGAGGTACCTTGCATAATTATTACCTGTCAGGAAGAAAGTAAACTTTGAAAAATAGATCTTCTGGGAATGCAGCTCTTTTAGGAAATAATTGGCTGTGTTGGAAAAATGATGATAAGGACTCCCTAAACGGTGGAGAAAGTTACTGGCTGGGAGTCACTTGGCTCCATTCTGGACAGTTTGCTGGCTGCTGGAGTCTCGACATCCGCACAACTCTGGCAAGCCTGCCAAGGTGGTCTGTAGATAAGCTTAAGCCATGCTGGGAGTTTCGGATCCAGAGACTGCAGAGCAATCATTGCTGCATCTAGGCTTACAGAGACCAGAGTAAGAGATGAGGGAAACACAGGCAGTCCTGCCTGCTCACCTGCCAGGGAAGAAGAGGTGCTTCACATTTCTGGAAAAAAAAACCATCCCCGTCTTGTGGGTTGGGTTTTGTCAACAGTAAAAGAGGTGTTGACAGCTGTCCCTGTTAGCCTTAACTGTCGACTTGACATAGTCTAGAGTCATCTGAGAATGGCGTTTCAATCAAAAGATTGCCTAGGTCAGGCTAGCCAATGAGAATTCTTATGGGGGGTTGTCTTGATTGCTGATTGTTTTGGGGGCTCCAGTCTATGGGGAGCAGCACCATTCCCTGGCCAGGTGTCCCTGGGCTGCACACAAAAGCAGGGTATGAATGAGCTAGTGAGAAAGCCAGCAAGTTCCTCCGTGGTGTCGGCTTCAAGTTCCCGCTTGAGTTGCTGCCTTTACTTTCCTCAGAGATGGATTGTGGCTGGAAGATTAAATACATCCTTTTCTACCAGAAATTGCTTTTGGTCCTAGAGTCTTCTCACAGCAACAGAATGGAAACTAGAGCAACATCCTACCTCTGTCCTATACTAGTACAGGCTTATTTAGACCTGAAAGCCTTTGCACATGACAAAGTTTAAGTTGAAATGATCAGAGTGGATCCTAATGCAACATGACTGGCATTCTTGCATCAGAAAGAAAAAGAGATGGTGGCTATAGAAAAAGCTGCATGAGACAGACAAACACGAGGATAGCAACAAGTGCATATGGCTGGCTAGAACTAGCCCACAGGCTTTCCAGCCCCATAAGTAATGAAGTGTCCATGGATTGGAAACCTTCTGTTTTCACTTGGAGTCTTCTCCGGTGATTGATAGAACAATCTGACATCTCTCAGAGAGAGAGAGAGAGAGAGAGAGAGAGAGAGAGAGATGCTTTACCCAAGGTCAAAGTGCCTTTGAGGACATGCTAAGTCAGGGATGCTTTACCCAAGGTCAAAGTGCCTTTGAGGACACGCTAAGTCAGGGATGCTTTACCCAAGGTCAAAGTGCCTTTGAGGACATGCTAAGTCAGTCAGGAACTCCTTCTCCCACCAACCAACCAGATGAGGAGGTCATATCAATTGGCAGCATATTTTACATCTCGGTGCTTCTCCAGCTAACCCTGCCCTGTGATCTTAGGAAGGTAAGTTCAGTAACAGAATCAGGAGTGTGGGATAGTTCAGCTGGACTGTCACCTTGAGTGGACTGAGAAGTGCCTAGGAGGTACTGGCTCTGGATGCACCTGTGATGGTATTTCCAGAGATTATTGAGTGACGTAGGTTATGTATGCTCTGCCCTGAGTGTGGGCAACACCATCCTGTGAGCTGAGGGCCCAGAGAGACTAAATAGGGAGGAGGAATGCAACAACGCAGGAATTCTCCCTTCTCCCTGCCTCTTTCTTCCATCGGGCTGCCATGCTGTGAGCTGCACTTTCTACCACACACACCTTCCTTGCAAGGATGGACTGACACCGTTGAGTCTGTGAGCCAAACTGAAACGTTTCTCCTTTGTTTCACTCGGGTATTTTTGTCACAGCAAAGAACTAACACAGAAGGGACCCTCTGAGTCCTACCAGAGAAGTATCCCAAGTCCCAAGTCTCTCTTCTACCTCCCCTTACTCTTTTCTTGTTCCGTTCAAGTTCTGATTTGTTTTATCCTTAAAAATGATGAGGGCATTGTATTAGGTAAGTTTCTGTTATTGCAGTGAACAACACCCTGACAGAAGGCAAGTTAGAGGAGAAGTAGATTTTATTTTGGCTTACAGTTCAGGGAGGCCACAGTCCGCCGTGGTGGAGAAGACCTCACAGCAAGAGCATGAGGCTTACAGTTCAGAGAGGCCACAGTCCGCCGTGGTGGAGAAGACCTCACAGTAAGAGCACGAGGCTTACAGTTCAGAGAGGCCACAGTCTGCCGTGGTAGAGAAGACCTCACAGAAGGGGGGTGAGGCTAGCCTGGCAGTCGGGAAGAAGAGTGGCCACATTTCATGTACAAACAAGAAATCGAGAGAGGAAGAACAGGAAAGTAGCACCAGGCAGGAAAAACCTCAAACCCCGCCCCCTGCTGCATTACCTCCTCCAGCAAGTCTTTACCTGCTAAAAGTTGCCTTCTCAAGCAGCAGCACCACCGGTGGGGAACAAGTATTCAGACACACACACAGGCAACACTGGATGTTGCATATTCAAACCATAGCACTGTATCAAAAGCTAAAATGAGATTGCTGAGAAGTGTTCTGTACCACTTCATTCCAAATTGGAGGACCCTTTCTACACGGAAGACAATGGGGGCTTCCTAAGACTCAAGAAGTCATGCATCTTAGCAGACTCTGTGAGTTCTAAGGTCCCGCCATATGGTTATAGAGGCATTGAACAATAGAATGAAAGAAGGGTCTCTTTCATTAGCTCACACATTCTGCAGGGAGTTCTCAGTGCACAGCTTTTCAGGAGTCATCAGGCATGCTGGGGCTGGCTTCTTGGTGATACTGTGCTCTTTCTGTCACCCATGCTCCTGTAAGTGAGCCCCACAAACAAACTGGCTCACTAATCCACATTCAGGGAGAGTCATTTCTTCAGCATATAATAGGTACCCTATCTGAGGTATGCATTTGTGTCATCCCCCAACTACAGCATAAGCATCTTGTTAGGGGGGCATCTGCTGGGGAAGCAGAGGGAAAGCTGACAGAGGAAGTCTCTGGGTCGCCATTGACACTGTCTGTTCCTCAACTGCTAATCTGTTGGTCATAACTGTTAATAAGGAAGTTCCCAAGCATTCATTTGCTTACTTTGCTCCTAACTGTAGGAATAAATTGCTCCAGTTCCATGTGGCTGGATTCTGCAGGGTGCCAGTGGGCATATTTGCCGTTCTTGGCTGACTCCCGTGGAACTCTGTGACAATCTGTCTTGTCAGCAAATCCTATGTTGCCCTGCTTTGCAAGGTGGCCTGCCCATCCACCCATTCCTAGCTGAAAAGAAGGCAACGCTGACAACTTCAATGTGAAAAGTCATGTTTGGAGCCAAGGGCTCTGGGGTAAGGCAGTGGGACAGTGCAGAGACACCAGGATTTTGACATCAGTGGTCACTGTCAGGAATCCACCACACGTTATCTTTAATACCTTTCATCATTGTAATGAGTAATGTTATACCCTGTACTGGTTAGTTGTTGTTGTTGTTGTTGTTTGTTTGTTTGTTCTTGTCAACTTGACCCAAGCTAGAGTTGTCTGGGAGAAAGACCCTCAATTGGGAAAACTCTTCTCTAAGATTCACCTGTAGGCTTTTGTGTTTTATTGGTTAATAATTAATATGGGAAGGCTTACCCCACTATGGACAGTGCCACTCCTGGCCATTATATCCTGAGGTGTATAAGAAACCATGGTGAACAAGCCAGTTAGTATCCCTCTTCCTCAGTTTCTGCCTCCAGGTTCCTTCCATTGACTTCCTTCCATGATGGACCATAACATAAAAGATAAAATAAATTACCCCCTCCTCAAATTGCTCACAATAGAAAGCAAACTAGGGCACAGTCTATATAGACACGTGTCGGTCTGGAGCGCAGAGCCTGCTTCTTCCCTTCAGAGTGACCAGACCAGGCACTTATGAGTACAGGTGCTGGCCTCAGAGGAATGAAGGTTAGCTGGGCAGGCAGGTTTGCACTGTCCCTGTCCAGTGGTGAGTGCCTGAAGAGAAAAGCCTCCTCTAACTTGGTTGTCAGTGGAACAGCGCTTTTAGAGTTTCAACCATTGTAGCGACACACTGTCCCAGTGATACAGCAGCTCTTTATAGGGGGTAAAAGACGATGTATAAAGGTTGGGGAAGTGGATAGGGGTTTTGGGGTGAGTGTACATCATTGGCTGAGGTGGAGGTGCTGGGAATGCTTCACTTGGACGGAGAGGAATTCCAGGTGCTAGGCTATCTGACTACCTAGAGAATTGCTAGGGTAGGGGCTGCAGGGCTATGTGGGCTGGGGCATGCTGGCCCAGAACAGGGAAGGAGCAATCCTTACTCCCGCCATCTCAAGATTGAGGTTTTGGGGGTCTCTAGCTCAATGCCCATTTCCCCAGTAGCACAGTCCACATGCCCCACAAATGTGGTAGCTCTGAGGCTCTTCAGTGTTTGCTGAAAGCCACTTTGTTGAACCAAGATCTAACTCAGAGCGCCACTATGGGAGGTAGGAAGATGGGTCAGTCAGTCAAGTGCTCGCCTTGCAAGCATGAGCACCTGAGGTCACTCCCCAGAACTCATGTTTAAAAGCCAGGCATGGTGGTAGATTCTTCCAGAGCTGGGGAGGCAGACACAGGAGGATTCCTGCTTCTCACTGGCACATGCCAGCCTTGCTTACTTGCTGAGCTCCAGGACAATGTGAGAGGCCATCTTAAAAAACAAATAAATAAAAACAAAACTGGGCCTAGAGGATAGTACAAAAGCTTAAAAAAATATATATTGCTATTGTAAGAGATATGTGTCCAGTTCCCAGAATTATTCTGAGTGGCTCACAAATTTTTGTAAGTCTAATACCACGGGCATCTGATTCCTCTGGCTTCCATGGGCACCTCACACACACTTAAACATACCCACACACAGACACACTGGTATACATAATTTATAATAATAACATAAATAAATCTTTTAAAATGTAAAAATAACACAACGTACACACATATCCCATGCACCCCACATACATAGGAGACTTCATGCACATGGGTATGCACATGCACACACGTACACACACACACACACACACACACACACACACACACACACACACACTGGCCCATGGGAAAAATCTCCAATGTTTTCCCAATTTAATTCTACAAAGGGACCTTCCAAGAAGACATGAGACCAGAAAGACTTGAAAGTCATGAGCCAAGAGTAAATTGGTAGACAACACAAACACATGAACTACCTCAGGAAGATACCATGATAAAAACGTGAGCCCAAAATCTGAAGAATGTATCAGTTAGGGAAAGAGCAAGATGAGGACCACAGATGAACCAGAAGGGACATTAGGAAAACCATATGATGGGGGAAAACAGAGACAGGAGGATCCCTGGAGCTCCTGCCGATTTAGCCAGGTCTATGAGCTCCTGATTCAATGAGAGATCCTTTCTCAAAAAATAAGATAGAGAGTGATTGAAGAAGCCACTTCTGGCCTCAACACACACATGCACTCATGTAGTATGTACACATATGTGCGTGCACGCATGGGCGCACACACACCCACACATACACATCAGCTGAGAAGAGTGATGCTTGTCATTATTGTGGTTTCTTAAACAGAGAGGAGCAGATATAACAAATGGCTTCTCTACTGCCCCCCCCACCAGGATTTCGTGATTTTACACTCAGGGATGGCACCACGGCTCAGCAAGGTCAGTAAAACCACAGGATCAGGCTGGGAAGAGGCAATAGGGGAGGGAGGAGGTGGGCACTGAAGAAGGGGCAGCGAACACTAGGGTCCACTTGATGGTAGCTGAGCCTTACTTTTCTTTAAAAGCATCTGAAATTTTTAGACTTTCATCTTCTACCCACGGAACATTTCAACAGCTCACAAGCATCCTAGAGACTACACTTTCCCTTCAGAAAGTATAACACCATTTCCAAGGTCTCGCATGTGCTGGGGTGTCCCAGAGCCCCAACCCAAGTCCACATTTTTTTATGTATACTTTTTAAATTAGCGACAAAATCAATCATTTCTGACATGATTTGATTTGGCAAAGTAGAACTTCTCAACAAGTGTAATTAGTGTTAAACCTTCAGTGTATCAGAGAAAAATGGTGCTAATGAGGACTGGATGCTATAACGAAGGTCAAAGGTAACAATCCAATTGCAGGTTTTTGCCAAGGGCTGGAAATAAGGCATCTGAATGATCTTCCAAATTGAGAGTTGGGAGAATAAAACCTTGTTAACAGTGAATAAAATGTAGTCCAGGCTGGAAGGGATTTTTATCTTCTCTCTCAACTTTCTCACTTCATGAGTATAGGCTGGAACACATGGCAAGTTTCAGCTTTTAAGCTATCCAAAATATTAATTTTAAAAACCTCATAAAGGATAATCTACACTTCATAAACTAGGAGAAGTGGGTATTTGGGTCTTATCCAGGGGAGGTACTTTGGTTTGATTCGTATATCCAGTATATTCGCGGAATACCATTGCTCTCCATCAATAAGTCAATAAGTCTAAGCAAAAACAAACACAGGAGAATATACTTTGTCATGTAGCTGTCTCCTCCTGACTGAAACAACCCATCCAGGACTGAGGCTTGTTAAGACTCTGGAAGGAAGCAAACTCACAAATCTCAGGAATTTAATAAAACCCCCAAGTCTCAGGAAGCACCTGAAACTTAACAAGACTCACAGGCTCCTTTTCACGGCTATATAAACAGTAACAACTTGTAAGAAACTGGTCTTTTCTGACAACCTAAGCTGCCTGCAGGTTGCATAGGGAGATCTCGGGGTGCAGCTTTCAGGCATCGTCACCCTTGCTGGGTAGGTTTTGCAATGATGATGCCGCCTTTGAGTCACACACGTACTCTTGTAAGTAACCTTTCACTTATATTCCTGTAAGTTGCCCTAATAAATTCACCAGCTCACTAATCTAGACCTGGATGGAATTGTTTCTTTGGCTTGACAAATCAGTGTCACATCTGGGGTGAGCAGACATTCATGTTTCCCCAGGAATGTCACACAATAGATTTCTGCCATGGTTCTCAAAGTCACATTTATACTGTCCATTCAGGGAATGGATGATCTACTGAATTGTATTTGTCACAGCTAAAGTTAAAGGCAGTTAAAAGCAGACAGCTTCAGTCCACGTACTGATATGCCCTGTGCATGACGGAAGGACTTTTTGGCTCATAGTTCCTGCCTACTCAACTCCTTAGCTTGCACCTGTAGTCTGAGCCTTCTAATTCCACACGTGAGCATTAATAAACATTCGCTTCCTTAACCCATTGTTCTCCAAGCCAGAAGGGGTTTTCTTCCCCTACGGTCCCTCAGTCGGCTGTGTGAATGGAACCCTTCTGCAGGAACACTGCATAGGGTGGTCACAGGATCCCAATGACAAGTACTTTTATTGATAGGACCACTCTTCTGCATCAAGGAGCATTTGAACTCTCGCCTTCATGTGAAAAGAAACTTACCTTGTGTGGAAGCTCCAGAAACGTGTGAAGTCTGGTTACTTCCTGACTGTCTGCTTCTTTCATTCTGATGTGTGGAGACTCTATAAGGATGTCATCCTCAGGTGTCATTAACCATAATACGTTTCCTTGTCTGCATCTTATTCAAAACTAAGAACACCACAAAAGTACCAAATATACCTTTTCCCATAATATTATGTTTTTGGTCCAGTCAGTAGGCTATCTAGTTCCAATTCCTTAACTACAACGTCTCCTTATTTATATTACATTCTCAACAATGGCCATGGAGCCATTATGATTAGGTAATGTTAATATGGTAACACAGGAAATATGGCCAGGCTCCCCAGCAAGAAATCAGTTTTCCAATCAAAATGGAGACATGGAGGAAAACTGTCAAGAATGCCCTTTTGATGACCACATGAAATCATTACAATTACATATTCGTGAGCTGAAAAACATGGCATCTCAATGGAACACATGTTCTAAGCATTCAAGCCAGAGAGAGAGAGAGAGAGAGAGAGAGAGAGAGAGAGAGAGAGAGAGAGAGAAAGACTGTGTGTGTGTGTGTGTGTGTGTGTGTGTGTGTGTGTGTGTGTGTGTGTGTGTCAGAGGCTGACTACACAGGTCACTAAAGCATCAGCCAGCATCCCTACAAGAGAATCAGAAGAAAGCAAAATGGTGTGAACCAAATTTAAGGAATTTGTTCATGAAGATTTAGTAATTAAAGTTGGCACTAAACTCAGGGCTCAGCTATAACTAACCATAAGGCTTGGTTTCCTGTAGCCGTTCCAGTACGGCAACTGCCAACACGGTCCCCCCAGACCCTCGTAATTACAAAGGACACTAAGTAGGGGAAAAAAGGAGGCTAATCAGGCTCGGAGAACCATAGATGTGATCAGAGGGGGACCCCCATATTTCCCCAAGCAAGAAGGAAGTGTCTTGCATGCCTTAAAGGACTTTAGAGTGAGGGGAGGAGCAGGGAGGACCTCAGGGTATTGGAAACTGGAATTCAAACAGAAAGGAGAGTGCATCCATACCAGAAGCAACTCAAGCAGGGCTCCAGGGAGCTACGAATAAATACCACTCTAGGAATGCAGGATGAGCACAGGGTAAGGACAAAAAGAGCATCCAGAAGCTTACCCACAGGCAGGTAGAACATGTTTTCCATTAGGCAGAGTCTAAGCCAGTGGCCATGTTAACCAGAATTACCTGTGTTTGTTGTCCCTTACAGATACCAACGAGCAGGGTCAGGCAGTGAATCTTTTAAAACTGCTTTATTTGGAGATCTAGCTAGCTGGGAATACAGTAGAATGACGGCCCCAAAGGTCTGTCTTGCATTTCATCTCCAGCTGATTATATAGGTAGGAGAGGGAGGAGAGGGGGAGAACTCAGACTCATCCACCTGGTCCAGTGACCAGCACATTTCTGAGACTTGTGAGGTCGGTGCCTCTCGCCATCACTCCCTGCACTCTTCCCTCTTCCTCTGGATGTCTGGGATCAAGCACATCTTGAAATGCTGAGTCCAGTTAGTTTCTGCTACTCTCAACCTTGTATTCCTCCAGGGGCCATGTGGGCTGGGAGGGGGGTGAACCCAGAACAAACCAACCATTAACGCTGAGCACGCGCTTAGCTGGTAATAGCATCGTGTGTGCTGATTCTTCATCGTAATGCAGAACACAACTGCGTCTCTGTAATACAGAATCTGGAGCAGCCCTGTTCACCCACCCTGTGCCCTGTCAGTCAGAACCAGCAAGGCACGCTAAGGCAGAGCATCCTGAGGAAAGGCAGCCAGCACTGGGAGGGAGGGGGGGCACCTGGCATTGTGTGGAGCCTCCAGGGGGGTGGATGTAGGGAACTTGGGGCTGGGGTTAAGCAGCTGGAGTTCTTAATTCCACAACCCTTGCCACTGGAGGCAGAAGGCAGCCAGAAGCAAATCAGGCCAGCTTTCAAGGCAAAGGTTTAGCTCAGTCGCTGATGTTTTAACAATACATCCAACAAATCCTGTGGTGCTGAAGTTATAAACCTGTGGTTCTGTCTCAGTCTCAGAGAACCAAGGTAAAGGTGTAACATTAGTGTGGCTTCTACTTGGCTTTCTATGACCCATTCCTCGTGGCTTTTCTCCAAGCGGGATTTTAATTTCAGTGGGTAAATTTATCTGTTGATGCCCATCTTCTGCTTTAATAATAAAGTAAGAGTAGGGGTGAGGCACAAGACCACCTGTGGTGTTCTGTAAACAAGCATATCAGATTTTTGCTTGCCAAGGCACGTATTTACAGAGGACACTGGTAGTCAGTGCTGGAGCAGCAAAAGTAAACCAAAAAGGACCCTCCTAAAAGAACAAAGTGTTGGGTGAATGTCCCAGAAAGACGTGACATAGGAGATTTGCAGAAGCTAAAGGCATAGGATAGGGCTAGCTAAGCTGGGGCACCTGTGTACCCTTCCTTTGCCTACTATTGGGGTGGGAACTAATGTTAGCTCAGCTAGCTTCCTGTGGGGAACAAAATACCAGATACACAGCTTCCTGCAGGCATTGCTAACAACCAACATGAGGCTCCAGCTGGTGGCTCTCCCAGGTAACAGTATTGCAGACATCTTTGGGTGTGGTCACCCCACCAGGGCTCAGGTGGTCAGGTATAAAGAGCAGCCCAGGGCACATGGCTCTGAAATCGTCACTAATTCACACCTTACACACAATGCCCTTCACTGGCCGTTCTTCTCTGGCTTTGTGTGCAAACACCTGTAGCTTGGGCTTTTTCACTCTACCACAGAGGAGCTAAAGGTAAATGGGAGAGGCTCCCTCCATGACTAATGCTTAGCTGGGCACCTCTGAACCTAGACTGCCAGCTTGGCTTTATGCGCCTATGCTCGGCAGCTCAGATGTTTGCGAGAATCCTGGTAAGCGATCTGTGTGATCCCTGGATACCTGATCAAGCTTCAGCCCTGCCAGGGCAGGAAAGGTTGGCGTCAAGATCAACATGGTGAATTACAGATTAGAGCTTAAGAACACCACTGTCTTCCAGAGTTCGGGTTCCCAGCACCCACGCTGGTTCACAAGCACCTATAACTCCAGCTTTAAGGAGTCCTGCAGCTTCTTCTGGCCTTCTCAGGCACTGCCCACATGCATCATACACACGTAAAAATAAAAATAAAAAAGAAGTCTTTTTTTTTTTAATTAACACATCAAAGAAGGCCAGTTGGAAGAGGACTGGATACCCTTCCTGATGCAGGCTGTGTGTAGCAAACAGACCATGTCTAAGAAAGGCCTGTGACACACAAACACGAGAGAGAAGGTGGCGGCTATGCAGTGATATATACAAGGCCATAAACTGCTGATACAGTGCTTTTGAACATATGCCCTTTCCCAGTGCACTAGCCAACTGTGTCCTCAGGAGTGTATTTCTAAAACAAAACAGCAACAACAACAACTCTATTTCTATTACTGTACAAAGCACCTATTAAGTATGTGTGCCTGGTATAATTCTTTGCCCCAAGACACAAGAACCCCAAAATTTCAAAGACTTTTCCAGATTCAGACCCATGCTATGAGCCTGCCTGAGTGCCTCCACTCTATGCTTGCCTTCATAAGAGTCCTCTCACCTTTCACGTCTCCGTCAGTCATTTTCCATCCCCCGCCCCTTTCATCTGTTCCCTGGGTATAAATCCTCAGGTCTTTGCTGTGTTTACAGTTAGCTCAGCCTCTCCTCTCCATTGCAGACATGTCGGCTGGCCTTACCATAGTCTGAATAAAGTCTTTCTTTCCACTTTACTCAGTTCTCTTCTTTTTCCTGCCACATCATTTCCCACCCTTTATATTCGTCCATAAACATGTCCTTCTTTTTTTTAATCATTTAATTAATTTATTCAGACTACAATTCAATTGTTATCCCATCGCTTGTACCCTCCCGTTCCTCCCTCCCTCTCACTTTCACAACATGTTCCTCCTTTAAGAAAAGTTGTAAGTGGAACTCGGTCTCTTCATCTTCCACTCAAGTAGTAGAACGAGGCTGGGATGGTGGCTAAATAAATAGGGTGATGGTCTTGCAAGCATGGGCACCTGAGTTCAATACCCAAAACCCAGGTGTGGTAGCACTGAACTGTAATCTAAAGATGGCACGATGAGAAGTAGAGATGGAAACTCACTGGCCAGCTGGTTCAGCCCACACGATGAAGTTCGGGGTCAGTGGAAGACCCTAGATCAAAGAAAACGTGGAGGGTCCCTAAGGAGGACATCTGAGGTTGCCCCCTGATCACATGCACATATGCACCCATGGACACACATGAACACACAGGGCATGAAGAGCACTGCTCCCTCAGAAGACTCAAATCCCATCCCCAGTGCCCCTCTGGCTGCTCATAACCACCTGTGACCCCAGCTCTAGAGACTCTAATGCCTTCTTCTGGACTCTGTATATGCCTGCACTGGTGTACACACACACACACACACACACACACACACACACACACACACACACACTAAATAAATAAATAAATAAATAAATAAATAAATAAATAAATCTTTAAAAACTAGTCAAATGACCACCATACTTCACAGAGACCCCCCTTCCCCAAATGTTCAGTCTATCTCTTCTGCTGAGGACTTGACGGCTTTGCTGATTAATGCAAGTGGTAGTAACTACCCGAAAATGTCATTTGGAAGTTAAGTGGAAAAGCCAATTGTGCATTATGAATCTGAAATTACTTTCATTGGGACGCTCCGGAATGGAATTATCTAGGCTTCCTTTAATTAATTTGGTAGAGGAGTTTATTGTGTGGGAGCTTCGGGGATAATGCGCAGGCTCTGATAAGAAAGGCAAGATGCCTGCCATTTGAGTGCTTAAACTCCTGAGCTTTGTGGTCCAGAGAAGCACCCCACACATACCCTGTTTGGTTACCTGGCAACTCACAAGTAAGCTCCATTGAGGTGCCAGGAGACAGGAAAGGCCCAGGATGGCTGCCTCCTTCCTGTCTGTCACATGTATGTGAGACTACTGTGCAGGTACATTGACTATGAATGCTGATGGGCTTGGCCAGCCTACCAAAGGAGTTGGAAATTTCAGCAAAGCAACTGAATAAACAAAGGAATTCAATAATACAAAAGAGTCTCAAACATGTGAAAACATCACTCTTAATGGGGAAGAATCTACACACTTGGGATTAGAAAACCCATCTCTTTCTTTAAAATTAACTTTTTTTAACCTCATAGCAGAGGCAATGAGTCACTGACACACCTGGCTCGGCTTCTGTGCTTCAATGGGCCTGCCCTGTGTGCAGCACACTGGCACAACACTTAGTGTTGGGGCAGGGCATCTCCATCCAAACTGCAGCACTCAGCCCGTGCTCTTCAAAGATATTTTGTAGTCATCAAGAATTTCCCTCCAGTGTGAGATGGCTCAGTGGGAAAGCACGTTTACTGTACAAGCATGTAGAACAAATCTCCCAAACCCACATGAAAATGTCAGGCGTAGCCTTGCATCCATAACTTAGCACTATGAGCCTTGTCTCAAGGTGGAAAGAGAGAGAGAGTGCCAGAACAAGATACTTGGTGGCCTCCTTTGGCTTCTACACGTGTACATAGGTATATATACCTGCACACATAGGTGCACATACACCTCACAACATACTCTCTCTACTATTAGAAATTTAAAATAATACTTCTAAGAATAGTTAAGCTTTGCTTCAGAAATGACTTTTTGCAACATTTTAATCAAGTTGATACATGTTCTGTTTTGCACGTGGCAAGGAAAAATTCCTGGAAGGCAGCAGAGCAGTCAAAGGCTGACTGATTAGAAGTACAGTGGCATGGAGATGTAGGAATGTTGCAAGTCCAGAGTCAAATCAGCTCAGGGTATATTTAGTACCCACTAATAGATGTTTATTGCCTTCTTCTGTACTTAACCTAACATCTTTTTGTGACCCTTAGAGAAATCCTTTGAGCTATATCAATAGACCCCTAATTCCCATCAACTGAAAGGGCTAGCAATGCTAGCGGATAGCACCCGAGGCCTTTAGCAGAGTTTTTCCAGCTTTGCTGTTACCACCTACCTGATGCTTCCACCAATGCATTTGAGAAGTGTGTTGCTTTATGACTTTCTTTGTTACTAACTATAAAAGGCTCATGAAACTGCTAAATCATTGGGACACGGCATTTGAGGTAACCTAACTCTGTATCCCTGAGCCATGGTCACTCATTCTTGGCTCCAGAATAAGCCATCCCATTTGCTCCATTGAGGTGAGAGCTGTTTCTTGTGCAGACAATATATTACTTCTGATTTTGACATCAAAATATTAAAATTTCTACAAATGAAATTCAACTAGAATTCCGAGCTGAGTTTGTCATAAATGGAAATCTTTGCAGAGGCTGCATCTGTGAGAACATTCTAGTCAGAGGCTTTACAAGGTTACAGTTGGCACCAACACTTTCCAATGAAGGCTGGTGTGGACAGCCAAGCACATAATAAGAGACCCTTCGGAGCCTGATGTGACGGCAAAGGATGACAAAGGCCTGAAGTCAGAGCTACTCCAAAGCTTAGACAGAGATTGAAAGTTTGCTGCCAGCCTGGACAATTTAGCCAGATCCTGTCTAGAAATAAGCCACAAAAAGGCCTAGGAGGATCACTTGTCTAGCATGCTTAAGGCCCCACTACTATGCATAAAAATGAAAGTTTTGAAAAAAGCATTTTGAGGGACTGGCAAGATGGCTCAGCAGGTAATCATGTTTGCCACTAGGCCTGATGGCTTGGTTTCAATCCCCAGGACCTACATGGTAGAAAAAGAGAACCAGCTCCAGCAAGTTGTACTCTTACCTCTGTGTGTGTGTGTGTGTGTGTGTGTTAGCAAATATCTTGTTAACCTTGGGGCATGTATGGAGTTCAGATGGGGGCTTGGAGGATCGACCCCAGAGCCCTTCCTCCTGCCCTCCCCTTCCATCTTTGTGAGAGAAGGGCCATGCACACAGCCAGAACAGATCAGCATAAGCCCTAGTGTGGGAGACTCTTAGGGTGAGCCAGGCCACTGTGCAAAGCCACCCCATTCCGGGTGAGCTGTGACGATGCCTGTAAACGGCACTTTGGTCTCCAGAACTATAATAACCTGTTTCTCCAGATTCTTGTCTCCTCACCTTAAGCTCTAGAAATGGCCGGCCTCGAGAGATGTTTTTCCATCATTGGCATTCTTCAGTCTACCGCTTCCTGCTTAACCCTAGCAATATCCAAACAGGGTCCAAACAAGGAAGCTTTCAAACTCCTTCCTACCCATTCTATTCTGCCCCGTAACTGCCCTAGTGGGCAGGCACCTACTCTTACACCTACTCTTATACCTTTCTCCCCCCCCCCCCAAAAAAAGGTCTATACTACTTACTGGATTTGGAGAGACGGCTCAGTGATTAAAAACACTAGCTGCTCTTCCAGAGGAACTGGGTTCAAATCCCAGCTCCCATATTGTGGGTCACGGTTATCTGTACTCTAGTTCCAGAGGATCTAGCACCCCCTTCTGGCTTCTTCAGGCACTGCATGCATGTAACGTGCAAACACACATAAATAAAAATAGTTTTAAAATATCTGTACTGTGATAGACTTGGTGTGTCTCTTCTCTATCTTTTCTCCCTGCTGACCTTACAGAGGGCAGAATATGCCTCTCAATAGAGCTGAGTATGTTGAGAAACTGTAGCTTCAGAAGTAACTGATGACAGATTAGGAGTTACCCATTTTTAAGAAAAAGTGCAATCTTCTGAGTCAGTCTCCACCTGTAAAAGTGTATGCCTTCTGCATCAAGAATCAAGTGGATACTTCAGAATCACAGTGCAAGTAACTGCGAGGTTCTCATGGGTAGAGATGACTGAAGGATGTACACAGAAAACCCCTGCCTCTTTTTTTTTTTTCCTGTCCTCTTCCTAGACTATTCCTGTTACCACACCTGTCTTTGTTTCTGCAGACAAGTTTTGAAGCCCTAAGTTACCTTTGAGGTAGACCTCTTGCCAATCAAGTGAAGCTGTAACTTCTGCTCCCAGCAACACACACACACACACACACACACACACACACACACACACACACACACACTCTCTAAGTCTTCTCTCAGTATCTACTAGGGATTGGTTACCTTGGTTCCAGGACACCCTTTAAGATGGTTTATAATTTTTCCAGTTACCCATGGATTTTAAATAAATTCTAGAGGACTTAGGATATCTAGCACAATGCAAATGCCATTTAAGTACGTGTTATATGTATTGTTTCAGGGATAAAGGCATCAGGGAGAGTCTGCACTCATGATGGTCATTGGCTTGATTTGGTTGGAACCAACTCTGAGAGAGAGGCCTGTGGGTGGGCCTGCGAGGGCACTTTGGGAAGGAGTGGTTACTGGGGGGCAGGGGCAGCTCCCTTGCAGCAGGCAGCACTCTTCAGTAGCAGCTGAGATATAAAGGAGTCTGGGGAAGAGACTTGTGCTTTCCTCCTGCCTTTGCTCCTCTCAAGTGAGTGCCTGTTCCCTTCCCCTGTGGGGGATCTCAGCCTCTTTCACTTAACAACTTGGACTGAAGGCCATCTGCACTCCAGGAGCCCTCCAGGCCTTTGGCACCAGATTGGGACTGCTGAGCCACCCAGCCTTGCAGACTGAGCAGCTCCTGGGTTCTCAGCTTCTCCACCATGAGATAGCGAGTGCTGGGCTACTCAACCCCTGTAAGCCTAATGGATTCCCTTTGTAATATATATTCAGTCCTTGGCTGGGTTTCTCTAGAGGTCCCTGGATAACACGGTACAGGTTGAGAATTGATTCAACCCCATTTTCCCGGAATGTTTCCTAGCATAGGTCGTTGGCTTCGCAGAAGCAGAACACAGAGATGAAATACAAGTGCCCTCGTTTCTCTGGGTGTCTGTCTCCCTTATGCTTTAAGACAGGCAAGCTAGTAAACATCTGTTTGTCGGTCTCTTGTTAATCTGTCTTTTGTTGGGGGCGATTTGTCTAAGTAAGAGCTCAGAGCAGGAGATGAAAAATTATCCTCTGCGGTTCCAAACCATTGAGCCAGTCCAGGGATTTTCAAGCTTTCCTGTAAGGAGCAGCTAGAGAATAGCTTAAGCCTTGCAGACCAAGAGACAAAATTGAGACTATTATGTGGGTACTGATGTGCCAATTTGAAACGTAACCATTCACAAATGTAAAAAAAAAAAATCATTCTTAATTGATGGACCATACAAAGTAGATGGAACAAAAAAGACAAATACTGTATAATTCCCTTTATATGAGATATGCCCAATAGTCAGAGAGACACAGAGAGGGAGAAAAAATAGAATTGTCATTGCAGGGAGCTGAGAGCCGAGGGAGGTAGGGAATTATTGTCTAATGTCTACAAAGGCTCAGTGTACAAGATGAAAGCAGTTCTGGAGACGGGTGGTGACGATGGCTTCACAACAGTGGCAGCAAGTGTGCTGCACCCTTGGACACTGTCGGGATGGTAAGCGTTATGGCATGTGTATTTTAAAACATTTTAAGAATAAGAGTAGATCCTGCTCAAACTATGGCACCAGCCAAGGACAATACATGCAGTAAACTTCAAACCCCTACCCAGATCTAGCCAATGGACAGGACATTCTCCACAGTTGAGTGGAGAGTGGGGTCTGACTTTCACACAAACTCTGGTGCCCCATATTTGACCACGTCCCCTGAATGGGGAGACCTGGTGGCACTCAGAGGAAGGATAGCAGGCTACCAAGAAGAGACTTGATACCCTATGAGCATATACAGGGGGAGGAGGTCCCCCTCAGTCACAGTCATAGGGGAGGGAAGTAAGGGGAAGATGGGAGGGAGGGGGGAATGGGAGAATACAAGGGATGAGATAACCATTGAGATGTAATATGAATAAATCAATAAAATTTTTAAAAGAATAAGAATAGAAGGTCATATTGTGGCAGACAGTAAGTAGTCCCTCTCAGAAATTGAAACCCATATGTGTTTGCAAAAATTATGAAGGAAGAGGCTGGGAAGATGGTTCAGTAGGTAAAGCACACTCTGAACAGGTGTGGGCACTCACTCAAAACCCACTTAAAAATCTAGGTGTGGTGGCACACGCCTGTAATCCCAGTACTAGGGAGGCAGAAGCAGGAAGATCTCTGGAGCTTGCTGGCCAAGGAATAAGAAACACTGTCTCAAAAAGGAGGAAGAGGAGGAGGGGGAGGAAGAAGATGTAGAAAAACTGAGCACTGTGGTGCACATTTTTAATCCCAGTGCTTGGGAGGCAGAGGCATGTGGGTTGCCATGTCTTCCAGACCTGGTTTACACAGTGAGTTCCAGGTCAGCTAGGATTACATGGTGAGACTGTGTCTCAAAAGAGAAAGTAAAAAAAAAAAAAAAAAAAGATTGATTGAAGAAGCCACCTTATATCAAATTCTGGTTTCCACATGAATGTGCATACATACATACACACACACACACACACACACACACACACACACACACACACACACACACACACACACACACACACACACACTGAAGAATCTGGGTATTCTAACTAAAAATGGAAGAATCAGAATGAAAAATAAAATAAGTCGTTCATTTGTCTCTACTCAAAAAAAAAAAAAAAAAAAAATACTTAAGCACTTGTATTTCCCTAGATCAGAGTCACTTTTTAAAAAGGGACCCTGTTGACTCGTGAATGCATGGCTCTCCTGCAGCCCACTCTAGCCCTCTCTTTTTTTTCTCACCTCCACCTTCCTTCTTCCTCTCTCTCAGTAGCTTCTCGTCATTTTACTGTTCTCTCCCCTTGTCCTTGATCTTCCCTTTTCTCGGGACATAAGAGTTTTCCACAGAGGAGTACCCATCCTTTGTGCCAAGGTGCCAAGGATAATACTAGCTCAAATCAAATGCCCAGCCTGGATGTTATTCATTTTGATGCCCTATAAAACATATTCATGTCATCTTTTCTGTTAGTGTCAGCAATAGCAGGCTACAAACAAAGCGGACCTTTGTGGACAACTCCATTTTTACAAGGTACTATATTATCTGCTTAATGTGTGTGTCTAATTCTTTAGCTTTTAAAATCTTTAGGTGGCCTAAAAGATGTTCAGGGATAGAGAAAGAGCAGAGATTGAGGGAATGTCCAACTAATTCCTGGACACACCATGCAAGAGAGCCAACCCCTGACACTAGGCTATCCTTACAGATGGGAGCCTAGCAGAGCTGTCTGCTGAGAGGCCCCACCCAGCAATGGATGGAAACAGATGCTGAGACTCACAGCCGAACATTAGTTGGAGTGTGGGAAGCCTTGTGGAAGAGTGAGAGGAAGGGTAGAAGGACTCGGAGAGAACAGGATCACCACCACTCCTGGGTTTCCACCGTTCTTGATTGCTGGCAAGGCAGAGCATCACAGTAGACGTGGTTGCATGCGACAGAGAAGGCTGCTCGCTTCCTTGTGGCAAGAAGCACACAGGGAGCGCTGGCCAAATGCTGCCCTTTGGGGTGTACTCCCAGTGGCATGATTACACCCAGTGGTGCTACCTTCCAAAGGATCCATCAGCTCCTAATAGTGCCACCAATTCGGGAGCATGTCTTCAACTCCTGGGACTTTGGAGGACATTAAAGTGCCAAACCTTAAGACTGAGTGGTGATGCTCTGCAACTTCACCATCTCCCAGGGGCTCCCAGACCTTAGGTTGGGCAGGGAACGGGGCTTCAGACTAGTGCTAGACCTTAGGTATGGTTAAAGGAACCTGACTGACATTTTTTCTTTTAAAAATCCTTTAATTATATAATAATAAAAATAACAATAATAATAATGGCTTCACTTAGACGTTTCCCCCATTGCCTCCTTTTCCTGCCCCTCCCACTGTCATTGATCGCCTTCCTCTTCCTTCCTAGCTGACCCCCTTTTAGCGCATAAGTTTTGTGATTGTTGTTTTATGAACCAATGAGCTTCATTTATGTCATTCTTGGGTGCATAATAAGGGGTTGCATTTTTCATTATATGCATTTACTTGTGTGTGTGTGTGTGTGTGTGTGTGTGTGTGTGTGTGTGTGTGTGTATGGTGGGACGTGGGGGAGGTCAGAGGTCAACCTTCAAGAGTTGGTTCTCCCTTTCTGCCACGTGAGTCCCAGGGATTGAACCCAGGTCCTCAGGCTTGGAGGTAGATGTCTTTCCTGACCAAGCCACCTCATCTGCCCAAGAGTTATTTCTAAGAGCACAGCACCTTACTGTGGCTACCACAAAAGCAGCCATCAGCCTCCTCTACATAATCCCAAGATGGCCTCATGAGCCCCTAGCCCCTAAGGTTTTACCTGGTTTCTGACCATCACTTCCTTGGCATGAATGAATCCCAGTCTCTTCTTTCCAATGAAGTCTACAGACTCACAGAGAAGCAAACGGAAGCTGGAGTTTGCTCTTGGCCTGATACACACCGGGCCACCACCAGGAGGAGTCAGTCTTGTAGGGTTTGTTTGTTTGTTGTTATTTAACCTAAACTGGCCTGAAATCCAAAATCCTTTTTCTCCAACCCTGCTCCCAGCCCTGCCACCCAAGGCTTGCCCAAATGCCACAAAGACATTGCAGCTCTGGCCCTTAGGAACTACATTGGAAGCAGGATGAATTTTGACCTGAAGCTGCTGGGGGGGGGGGGGCATAAAAAAGCCCCCAGGGTTACTAGCTTCATGCAGACAACACTGGACTGTGAGCTCAGGAAGACATTCCATGTCGACTGAGATTTATTCATCAATTCCATTAAAAGTAGCAGAACCTTCTGCTAATCCTGTTGACTCCATCTTCAGAGAAACGGGGAGAGGAGAGGAGAGAGGTGGAGAAGAGAGGGAAGATAAGAAGAGGGAAATGCAGACCAGAGGAAGAGAAGGAAGAGAAGGATGGAGGAGAGGAGAAAGAAGAAGAAAAGGAAGTAACTAGAGAACAGGAGACAGCTGCTCCTGGTCTCCTCAGGACCCCCTTTGGTAGGCCGAGTGCTCCAATGAAAGGTGCCACAGAGAAAATGGTCGCAAGCTACTGAAAAGGAGCAGGTTTGGCTGGGTGTCACTTCAGGAGTAACGGCTCAGAAGAGGGAAGGGCAGCAGCGGGCATGGCATGCAGAAGCATTACCCTACAGGGCAGCTTCGAGCATGCCTCCGCCAGAGTGCTTGCTGGGCCCAGAACAGGGATGCTCCTGAGACAGGGAGCAGCAATGGCTTTCTTGAGGCCCTGCTTCTACTTAGTGCTGGTTGGGAGCAGGAAAAGCAGGGGAAATGTGGTGTCTGTGGGAACATGGGATAGATCTAAAGGTGCAACAGCCATGACTGTGTGTGTGTGTGTGTGCGCACGCATGCGCGCATGTGTGTATATCTGTGTGTGTGTGTCTCTGTGTGTGTGTGTGTGTGTGTGTGTGTGTGTGTGTCTATGTGTCCATGTCAGGTGACTCATGACTGCCTGTAACTCCAGCATCCGGAGGATCTGACACCGTTCTCTGGCATCTGCAGGCACCCACACACGTAATTCAAAATAAAACAAATCGTTTTTTTTTTTAAACAAAAATTCCCCCTAAGCTTCATATTTACATGAAGTTGTAGTAACAGTGCTGATGGAACAGACTCAGGCTACCCACTAATGTTATGAATTCCGAGAAGGACTTTTGGGCTAACCCTAACCCTGAAACTTCTCCCTTCCTTTCTATGTCGCCTCCCCATTTCCTCTCTGCTTCCCAACAAATGCTTTGGAACCTGTCTATGATGCTCTGCATTTTGTCTTGGGGGTAGTGGCCACTACAACTCTCACCACAGTCTGTGTTCTCTTCAGACAGACAATCAAAAACTGTTCCTTTACTGGCTTGAATAAGAAAACGTCATGATGGCAAGATGGCTTAGCACCTGCCATGGAAGCCTAGGGGCTTGAATTCTATACCCAGAACCCATATAAAAGGGCTGCCAGATGTGGTGGCACACATCTGTGGTCCCAGCACTCCTACAGAAAGGCAGGAGAGTTGGTGAGAGGCGTATGGGCTAGCATGGAGTACACAGTGTGGTGGACACAAGAGAGATCGCACCTCAAAAACAAGGTGGAAGAAGAGACATGACTCCTATGAGCTGTCCTTTGACCTCTACATGGGTGCCATGGCACACACTCACACACACACACACACACACACACACACACACACACATCTGCCCATCACACACACACACACACACACACAAACACACACACATTTGCCCATCACACACTCACACAAAGACACATGCAAAATATTGATACATTTTATTTTTAAAAGAAGAGGAAAAAAACCTCTACTGTTACAGCAAGAGTCAGTGAGTGAAATTGTTTCCCAGTTTGGTGTTCCTGTCTAAAGAGAGCACTGCCTTTCTTTGGACCAAAACAAGTAACAATAACAACAGCAGCAACTTGGCTGCTCCCTCGGGGCTACTGGGGTGGGGGTGGAGACTGGGGTGATGGCAGTGGGAGGATGAGAAGGCGCAAACCTGTATTCCTACTGAGTCAGGGGAGACCTTTTGTGTTCACGAGAAGACACTGGGCCTCATAGTGTCACCAAAATCACCTGCAAGATATTTTTGTAGCTGGGAGACTTAAATTGAAGGAAAAAGGAAATGAGGCGCCTTTATCAGAAACTGCACAGTCAAAACTGGGAGGAGACACAGAAGAAAACTATGTTAATAACAGGAGGCGTGCTGTGAGGGTTTTCTCTGCACGCAACAACCCTTGCCCTTTCTGTATTGACCATTTTCTCTCCTCACAGCGCCAGGAGATGAAATCTTGCTAGCCTCATTTTATGTTGAGAAAACTTATATGAGGCAACATGATCAAAGACAGACAGATAACATCCGGGCAGTGATCAGACCCTCAGAGGCTCTGCTGTTTTAACTACACCTCCCCACCCCTACACCCCCCACCCCTACACCCCCCACACCCTACACCCCCCACACCCTACACCCCCCCACACCCTACATCCCCCCATGCCCTACTCCCACCCCCCTCCATAAAAACTGCTGGTGTTATCCAAAGAAAGAGCTGCTGGGCTTGGAAACTGGCTGTGCTGGAAGTGCCTTCCTCGCTCACTTGAAACCTTAGGCTGGAGCCCCGTCACTTCACACCCCACACTGGGCATGGCAGTGCCCACCTGTGATCCCAGCACTCCTGAAATAGAAGCAGGAGGCTGAAGACATGAAGGTGAACCAGGCTATACGATGAGTTTGCTATAGGTTAGGAGTTAGGCAGGTGTGTAGCCTAGCTGACTTTAAAATCACAATGTACCTTAAACGTCTGATTCACCTGCCTCTACCTCCCAAGCACTGACATTACAAGCATGTGCCACACCATGCCTGGCTTATGCAGTGTTGGGGATAGAACCCAGAGTTTCACACATTCTAGGCGAGTGCTCTACCAACTGAGCTATGCCTCAAGCCCTCAGGTGGTACCTTCGGAAGAGAGTCAACCCGAGCTGGAGCTGTCAGGGCACACACTTCCAAGGCCAAGCTTTCTGGGACACTTGACAGTCACCCATGCCAGAAACAGCCAAGCAATGTGGTGTCCTGGCCTTCTCACTCTTTGTAGCTTCTGTCAGGTTTCAGCTTCTACAACAGACTCCGAGAGACTTCTTCCACCCTACCAGCAAGGATGTGAACATAAGCTGAGTTTAAAGAGAAAGGGGAAAAAGCCGAGAGCACAGGGGTGAATAAAAGGAACTGGGAACATGGCTCAGTGTGGAAAGCACTTGCTAAGCAAGCATGAGAGCCCGAACTCAGACCCCTAGAGCCCACACATGGTAGGTAGCATATGTGTCTAGTCCTTGTGCTCCTGTGAGGAGCTTGGAAGCAGAGACAGGCGAAACTCCAGAATCTTGTGGGCCAGCTAGCCTGGTGTGTCAGAGGTGACCAAGACACCCTGCCTCAGAAAAGTGGAAGGTGAGGGCTGACGCCTGAGGTGGTCTTTCAGCCTCCACATACGTCATGTTACATGCACTCTCACACGCATGTACATAAACATGTTATGATCAGAGATGATAAATAAGTAAACAAAGGGGGAAGAACCCAGAGATTTCATAGTTTTCTATCTCTAACCGGCATGAAAATTAAGATCCTATTTCTTATCTGGTGGATCAGAGTCGCAGCTGCCCTCCTGTCTGTATATTCTTTCACCAGAGTAACGGGTAGAATGGGAGGGAGCGGCTGCCCAGCTGGCAGACTCCACCACAGTGCCTGGAGAAGGGAGCTGTGCCCAGATGGCTCTGGGTGTGGACTCAGCCCAGCCAACGTGCTGAGAAGCACTGCCAAGGGGCCCTGCCGTGGCTCCCAGCAGCCTCTTGCCTGAACCGGGCACTGGAGCCACTTAGCTCTCTATCACATGGTCCATCAATCATGAACTTGGGGGAAAAAAAAAGAACTTTTCAGTGCTGGGCTTTATTATCAAGTCTTAATGAAAACATATGAGTTTCACAGACTAGTCTGAAAAGTGCAGAGTGCCTGAATGCAAAGTAGTGAGATGTGGGATGAGGTGCAAGAGGCAAAGTGACTACCTGATTAGAGCCAGGAGCAGAGTGAGAACAGAGGCCGCAGAGTGAGGCCCTGCCTGAAGGAGAGGGGAGGGAAGGAGAGAGAGGTGGGAGGGAGGGAGAGAGCAGGGAGAACGGTGGCAAGACAGAAAGGGATTGGTTCTGTGGAAGCCAGATTTAAATTCAAAAGCTAAGCTGTTTTTGAAAAATATTATTTTGTATGCATGCCTGCACACATTCATATGGGGGCAGGGGCACAAAACCACCAGAGGAGAGCATCAGAGCCCTGGGGCTGGAGTTACAGGAATTTGTGAGCTGCCTGAGTGGGTGCTGGGAATAGAACTTGGGCCCTTTAAAAAGAGAAGAGTCAAGCATTCCTAACTTCTGAGCCATCTCTCCAGCCCCATATTAAACAAATGGCAGCAGCTGATAGAAACATACACTAAAGAAGAAAGGAGCGCATTCTGCACAGGAATTCAAAAATATGTGTGATTCTTAGGCACCCCAAATGTCCTCTTAGCTGAATCTGGTGGCATGCTTGTAATGCGGCTTCCTCCACCTGCTGGGCCTGACTGTCTCTGTCTTTTCACTTACTCCAGCCATTTAGTTACAATCACTCTTTTCTTTGTCAGGTAGAGTCCAATATTTTCTGTAATATATCATTATTTATTAGGCATTGAAACTGTCTTTTAAGGTCTATGAGTGGCTTTATTAGGACTGTCACTGTCATTTTTCGTGCTCTGGTAGTAAAGTAGCTCACATTCTGAGTGGTTTTCTCTTAACTTTAATTTCTCCATTACCCTATTGTTTTTAGTGTGTGAGTCTGTAGAATATAAGGGTTTTTTTCTGGGGTATTTTCTTCATGTTGTATTAGAAATTCTTGGGGAAACTTCCAGGGAAATTTTTTATGTCGTAATAAAAATTCTGAGCCAACTCGGTTTTATATAACATCTCATTTAAATCTAAATAGTTGAATAAAAATTGCTTGTTGAACAAAACTATTTTTCAGATGTATGGCAGTCTTTAACTCTGGTAGAACTCTGAGATGGTCCCTGAACACATGACACTGACATCGATTCACCACAGAGAGGGAACCAACAACAGACCAAAGTTGCTGTCACACCAAACTTGATCTCTTAGTTTCTTTTCTATGACTGCGATTAAGACACCATGACCAAGACAACTCATATAAGAAAGTATTTCACTGAGCTTTTGGTTTCGGTGGGTTAGGATACATGGTGGTGGAGCTAGGAATTGCAGCAGGAACATCTGTAAACTTAAATCTAAATCCTCGTGCAGAAGACGGGTAAGAAGTTCACTGGAAACGACCCATGTCTTTTGAAATATTAAAGCCTGTACACAACAAGGCAATACCTCTCAATCCTTCCTAAAGATTTCTACCAACAGAGGACCAAGTGCTCAAACATACAGCCTAAGGGGTCCATCATTTGCATCCAAACCACCACACTTGGCAAACCAATTAGTTTGTTGGAGTTACTTACAAGAGTACGGTTCAGAGGCTACTCACAGGGATGTAAATAATTCATCAAAGTTGCATCCCTGTAGATCTCTGCATGATTTGCAGTCAGTGCAGCAGGTCAGATAATCACCTTCAGGCAGCTCTGTCTTCTCCCCAACACCTGTTAATTGCTTCCACCATAATGAGAGGGGGCCTATGTGTTTTGTTCATTTCAGGAACTTCTTGAGACTGTGAGTTGTTTACTTCCCGTGACTCGTGAGCCTCCACTTCCCTCCAGGAGAAAACGTTTCCATGAAGAAGAAATAGCTATACAACAGCATATAAGTCCTGTGTCACCTCCTTTTCTAGCATGTGGACAGGGCTGGTGGAAGTGCTAGATCCCATTACCTTGATAAAGGCAAGGAGATTTGCACAGGTGAGATTACAACCTCAGGTGTTCTTCCTTCAGAGCTGTTGACTTGATATTTGAGGCAGAGTCTCTCTCCGACCTGGAACTCATTGTGTAGGTTGGCTGTTGATGCGGTAGAATATTTAGGCAAAAGTAACTTAAGTGAAGAAAAAGAGTGTTCTGTCTCACAGTTCCAGGTTATGGCCCATCACTGTGGGGAAGCCAAGGCGGCAGGAACTTGAAACAGATGGTTATGTCACATCCACAGTCCAGAGCAGGGAGCTATGACATACCTCATGCTTGCGAGTCCTCAACTCTCTTTCTTCACTCTTAGAGCAAGATCTCCTTGTTAGGGAATGGCGCCAGCCACAGTGGGCAGGCATTCTAGTTTGGTTTTGTCTCTGTGAAAAAACATGGACCAAACCCTGGGTAGAAGGAGGGTTTAATTCATCTTAGAGGTGCATCATCAGCTACCTTATACAGCCTAGGCCAACCTGCCCTGGCATGGCACTGAACCCAGTGTACCAGCTCCTTCTATATCTGCACAATTTTCATAACTACTCTTCTATTGCTGTGACAAAACGTGACCAAGGCAATTTATAAAAGACAGCATTTAATGGGGCCTTACAGTTTCAGAGGCAGTACCAGATCTCTCTCTCTCTCTCCTCTATCTCTTCTCTCTCTCTTCTCCCTCCCTTTCTTCTCTCTCTCTCCCATGTCTCTCCTCTCTCTCTCTCTCTCTCTCTCTCTCTCTCTCTCTCTTCTCCCTCTCCCTCTCCCTCTGTCTCTGTCTGTTTCTGTCTGTCTCTCTCTCTGTCTCTGTCTGTCTCTCTCTCGCTCTCTCTCTCTCTCCTCTCTCTCTCTCTCTCTCTCTCTCTCTCTCCTCTCACACCACACACACACACACACACACACACACACACGTCTTCCAGCTACTGCATTAACCGGATGCTGAACACTGTTGAAAGAGATAGATCTCTGTGACAGCTGATATCGGTGGACCTTGGAAGGTTCCAGAACTACCTAATTGACAACTCCTGGCCATGACTATGAGGTAGTTTCTACAGGAGCTTAACTGAAGTGGGAAGACCCACCCCAAATCAGTGTGTGGCACCATTCCATTAGGTGGGGCTCTGTATCAAAGAAACGGTGGGAGAAAGTGTGCTGAGCACCCCCTTTTGTCTCTCTTTCCTGACTGTGGACACAATCCGGCCAACTACCTTAAATCTCTGCCACCACATCTTCCCCATCATGGACGACTGTATCATGGAATTATGATCTAAAAGGAGCCTTTCCTTCCTTAAGTACTTGTCATGGCAATGAAAGAAGCAATGAGTGCCATCTTCAAAACAAAACCTGCTGTCCATCCTCGATTGTTTGACATGTCACTCTTCTAGGAAACATCCGGGAATAGTGTAATCTGCATTCATCATAGTTTTCGTTTCTGTTTAGAACAGTAACCAGGAGGGAGAGATTTTAGTAATTAAAAAAGAACCTGAGGGCTAGAGAGATGGCTCAGTGGAAGAGAGATGGAAGAGCATTGTCCTCTCTTCCAGAGGTCTTGAGTTCACTCCCAGCAACCACATGGTGGCTCACACCATTTATGTTGAAATCTGATGCCCTCTTCTGGTGTGCAAGTGCATATGCAGATAGAGCACTCATACAAAAAATAAATAAATAAATCTTTATGCTGGGTGTGGTAGCGCACGCCTTTAATCCCAGCATTCTGGCGGCGGAGGCACGCAGGACTGCTGTGAGTTCAAGGCAACCTGGTCTACAAAGTTAAGTTCAGGACAGCCAAGGCTACACAGAGAACCTTGTCTTGATCAAAACAACAACAACAACAAAGACCTTGAAGTCTAAGTGAATTTAATCAGCAAAAACTAACTTTGGGAGGAGTCATGAGTGATGACTAAGCAGTTGAGAATGTGTATTGTTTAGCCAGAGAACTTGAATTCAGTTCCCAGAATCCATGCTGCAAGGTTCACAACCTCCTGTAACTCCAGCTCCAATAACTCAATACCCATAGGCAACTGCACTCCACCCACGTATTCATATACAACCATACATGGATATACATAATGAAAAATCTTTTTAAATTGACATTTGCTGCACAGAGTATATTTACAAAGGTGGGACAGCAGACATGAATTTTGGGGGAAGATTTTTCTAATAACAAATAATTGCAATCGTTTCAGCATGATTGATCTGTCTTTGAGAAATGCACCCAACTGGAAGGATCACACTTAGAAGTGAACAGTGACATCCCCACAGCTCACCCCATAATATCAGCAGGAAAGGCAGAATCCTGTATTCTTGGGAGCTTCAGAATAGCACACTGAACTAGGGACCATTCCACATGTCGAAATAAAAAGAAGGTAATTACCCAAATAATTTCACCTTTTTTTTTCTTTCCAAACCTCTCAACTGAAATAACCAGATAATTACAAATGGCTTATTTTGTATTCCAAGAGCATTTCAGGTCCTGTTGAATTATTCATATGAATTCTTCTATTGTTCATTTTGACTTTCTCGCATGGAACTATTCCAAGGCTAAGGAGAAAGTGTGTTGTCAATGACATCTGGACCCTGGACGGAGGCCCTGGAGTTACCGGAAAACATCAGCCAATCAGACAGCTGGCAACATCTTCATTTACTGACCAGGCAGATTAAATACAATCCTTGCTGGCCCTGCAGGGACATTGCTTTTTAGATCCTGATGGAGAACTTACTGAGATCCTGTGGGATACCCGCGTCCAGCACTTTGCTGCATGCAGGGCAATAATTATGCTCAATTACAGCCTAGCATGTGGTTTCTGGCATATAAAATCTCCCTGCAGTAAACCAATCTTGAAGGCAAAGAGGAGCCTGTTTGGACCTCTTCCATGCTGCTAAATATCTTTCCCTAATTCAGTCTCCAGAGGGCTTCCAACATCTCAGATCTCTCGCCCGCTGCCACAAACCCCATGTTAGATGATAGCATCGATATTTCCAGGGAACTTTGAGACCCAACCTGATACAGAGATGAGTGAAAGACTCCTCCTGCCCTGTCTCACAGAAACAGAGCCCTGTGGAGATAACGCAGGGAGAGTGTCAACCGAAAGCCAGACTCAGAGGTGACCTTACAGAAAACAGCCCTCTCCCACGTGGGGGCAGATGCATTTTTGAAAGGATTCAGCCAAGCCTACCTGTTTGTTCTCTTGTGTGCATACGCCCAGCAGCTATTTCAAAAGAATAGATGAGGCCAAGCCTGGCATATGAAAGAAACAGAGAGCAAGGTGGGAGGTGCAGAGGTGTGGGCTACCAGCTCAAAAGAGGCATCCGGGTGAGATTTTGTCATCCTCTGACACATAGGATGGACTGAAAAGATGGAGGGCTGAAATGAATTTTAGGAACTTGATCTTGCTTAGGAATCTGATCTTGTATTGGGAATGTCACAAATGCACTGGCTTATTTTGATTACATTGTTTAAAACATATGCAGGCATATCGCAAGGATTCTAATTTAGATTATCTAGGAATTTCACCCTAACATAATGCCTTAGTTACACTCTCATCACAGTGATAAAATAACCTCACCAAGCAACTTAAAGGTAGAAAGTGTTTGTCATGGCTCACAAGTCAAAGCCACAGGCCATCTTCTCAAGAAAGTCAAGGCAGCAGGAACTTGAAGCAGCAGGTCACATTGTATTCACAGTCAGGAACTAATTCACAGAGAACCATGAATTAATGTGTGCTACTTAGATCCCTTTCTCTACTTGTACAGTTCTGGACCCAAGCTGTTGACTGGTGTTACCCACAGTGAGTGAGTGGATCTTCCATTTCTATTAACACAATCAAGATAATCCCACACAGCCATGCCCAAGATCCACCTCGTACATGATTCTAGATTCTTTCAAGTTGACAATTAACAAGAAAGCAAGATTGCATAGAATCTAGACTGGAGGGAGAAAGAGGGGAGTATGCTGGCTAAGGAACTGGACTCCAGTAATTACAGCGATGACTAGTAATACACAATGAAATAGCTATGAATGTCTGTAATAAAAGTCTCTATAAAATGGGCACAAATGAAAGTAATACATTGATTATCCAACTAACCAGAATAGTCTATAAAATGTTCTATAGCACACAATAGCCCTACTGTAAATGTTAAATAAAATTAATGTCAATTTTAGTATTAAACATTTATATGCTTATGAAGAATTAAGAAGCAACTGGAGAAGAACTGAGATAGCTCAAGATAAGTGAAAAGGGCTCTAGCTTGGATTTTTCAAAATATACTTTTTTTTTTCTTCTAGAAATCATCCCACAGCAAACAGAAACCTTCCAAGACCTCCAAAGGTGGGTACCTCTGAGTTCGAGTTCCATAGATCACCATTGGGTGACCCATATCTAATGTGAAAATGTCTGTATTCCTGAAATTAATCTACAGATTCAATGCAATCTCCCAGACAATTCCAACAGAATTTTCCAAGAACTAGAAAACTAATCTCCAGTATCACATGGAAGCCAAATATCATGATAACTTAAGCAAAGAGCAGCATGAGGCTAGCACAATAACTGGCCTCAAACTATACTACAGGGCTATAGTAACAAAAACAGAATTGTATTATCACAAGACAGTCATGAATGCCAATGGAGTGGAATAGAGGTTCAAAGATAAGCCCACACAGCTGCCAAAAACATACAGAAGAAAGACCATTTCTTTTACAATGGTGCTAGGATATCACAATGAACTTTAAATTCTTATCTCTATATCTGTAGATTAATGCAGCTCTGGGGTATGAGACAAAGATTTAAGAGGACAAAGTAGTATCTCTGGACATAAGAGTCCAAAGACTCGCATACACTCATGAACTCACAGAAGTTGGGATTGCCTGCACAGTAGTTATAAAAAGTCCATCCAGATTCTAACATGATGGTGTGTGCTCAAGTCAATCACTGCTGGAAGACAAGGAGTCAGTTTTCTTTAAGGGTGTAGCCACTAATAAGCTAACCATGCTTCTGTGGATGGTCCTATTCCCATGAGCATATGGGTAGCACAAATTGAACTTTCAGAGTTATTTTAAGAAATAAGACATAAAGTTAGGGGGTGGAAGTGAGCAGGGAACTGATCTGGAAGGAGCAGAAGTGAACATGATCAAATACATTGTCTGCATGCATGGAGTTCTCAAAGACTTATGAAAATGTTATTTTAAACAGTGAAAAACAATTATCTAAGTAATGCTGGGAACACTGGATTTCCACATGTAGAAGAATGAAACTTTTTCACAGAAACAGAACAAACAGATCAAGGACATTAATGTAAGAGCTAGAACTAAAACTCCGAGGAGGAAGTATAGGTAAGACAGCTATGTGCAAGGGAGGGTATTTCAATACCAAAGGAAATAAAACAGAGAATTGGCGAATGGGGTGACATAAAATTAAAAACTTCTGCACATCACAGGAAACATCACCAACACAAAGAGAAAGCCTGAAGACTAGAAGAAAATATTTGATAACTACACACCAGACAGGGAATTAGTATACAGTATGTATAAAGAACTGTAAAATGTAAACACCAAAAACACCACAAATCATCCAGTCAGTAAATGAGCTGAATAAATTGTTCTGAAAAGAAGAAATATGATTGATTAATAAATATTTGAAAAAGTATCCAACATCTTTTGCTACGGGAAAATGCAAATTAAAACTGCTTCAGAACTCTGTCTCAGCCCAATCAAAACAGCTCCCATCAAGAAAACCAGTGTTGGTGAGGACACGGAGAAAGAGGAACCTTGACTCGCTGCTCGTGATAAAGAATGTAAACTTCTTCAGCCTCTGTGAAAATTGTATGTTCATTCCTCAACACAACTAAAGTAAAAACACCACACGATCCAGCTATAACACTCCTGAATGTATTCCCAAGGGACGTTAAGTCACTGCATTTATCCAGGAAATGAAACTAATCCAGATGTTGTCAACAGACAAGTGGATAAGGAAAATGTGGCACATATACACAATGGCGTTTTATACAACTGTGAAAACAGGAAATCATAGCAGCTGCAGACCATGAATTCTACTGGGAATCATTCTACTGGGAATCACTACATTAAGTGAATTAGAGCCAGACCCAGAAAGAGAATAAACACATTTTTCTTTCCTATGCAGAACCTAAAATGTGTGTGCGAATGTGTGAGTGAGTGAGTGAGTGTGTGTGTGCGTGCGTGCGTGCGTGCGTGCGTGCGTGCGTGCGTGCGTGCGTGCGTGTGTGTGTGTGTGTGTACATACTTATTTGTCCTGGCAGGTATAGAGCTATTCTAAAAAGCCACTTGAGTCCCTCCCTTTGGCTAATACATTATCAAAACCACGGACTTTAAGAAATTTGATCTCCCTAGGAATCTCGTAATGGAAGAAGGAAAAAACCCAAAACCTGTTGCTAGTTAAAAGGGGAAACTTGTTGCTCTCAAAGATACTTTAAATCTTTCCTTTATTGATGCTTTCCTGCAGAAAAAAAAACTATTTATCGTGGAACAAAAGAACCTGAAAATCTTAGTAGATGCTCCCCAGACTTGGATCTACCACTGCAGCATGACACACAGAAAAGCAATGTATATGAGCTCTGAAGGACACTGAAACAGGTCGCTGTGGGTATGTAGTTTATTATAAACTTTATTCATGCCATGGACAGACAGACAACAGCTTTGAAGAGGGTAAATCAGGACCTACATGGCTGAAGTGAGCATTACTTAGTTTCTCAGGACAAGCCTGCATCCAAGCTTTCTTGTTCCTAAGTTGGAGGCAGAAAGGGGTTGGGGAGAAGGAGGTGTGGCTAGCATCCTCCCTTATATGTGAACTCTTTCCCAAAGTGAGAGGTCCTAGCACCTGGGGCCTGTTCACTAGGGACTCACAGGCAATGTTCTCAGTAGTGGCTACTGGTATGTATAGAGGGAAAGGGGCTGTGGGTATGTGGCCTGAGTCGTAGCTGGACTCTAACATGACATTCTTTTATTTTTAGACAGGATCTCTATGTAGTCTTGGCTGCCCTGTCTTGGAACTTGTCATGTAGACCAGGCTGGCCTTGAACTCACATAGATATACCTACCTCTGCCTCCCAAGTGGTAGGATTATAGATGTGCACCACCACTCCTGCATTACATTATTATACAAATAGACATGGAGATGACACGCTGAAACCTCTAATATTTTACATGCTAACCCAGTATTTCTTTTTAAGTCACTCACAAGTGTTTAAAAAGGATGAAGTTTTTTTTTTTCTTATAGGAACTGGTGACAAAGTAAGATATACCTATAATATGTCACTTGAAGCAAATATTTGGCCCTCAAGAAATTCTCTGTGTGAGTTTAAGGCTAAAATTCAGGTGGCTGGAGAGATGACTTACTGGTAGAAAACACTAGTAGTTCTTGCAGAGGAGCCAAGTGCAGCTCCCAGCAGTTCCTAGCTCATTTTTCTGACCTCCATGGGCACCTGCACACACATGGTGTGCATACCCACAGGCACACACACTAGATAGATAGATAGATAGATAGATAGATAGATAGATAGATAGACAGACAGACAGACAGGCAGGCAGGCTATAATTCAAGCAGGAGATCCAAGAGTCTTATTATTGAGAAGTGGCTCAAAAAGCCCTTGTTCATTTCAAGAGGCAAAAAGTATAGCTTTGGGGAAGAGGAAGTAAGGGGGTGCATCTTGGTTCATCGATGATTTGGGCTTTCAGCGCTCATAAAAATGTGTCTTTCGATAAGGAAAAAAGGGCAGGGGAGGAAGAGGAGGAGGAGGAGAAAGAGAAGACAAATCCTCTCTAATTCCATTATTAGCATCTGAGTAGTTTTTGCTGGGTTTTATTCTTTCTCTGCACTTTTACTTATTATGTAAGTTTGATATTTTCATGCCATTAAGAAACAATTACATGCACACTTTCACTTGCCCTTTTATACATGAGTGCCTTCTCATCATTAAAAACTCCTAATTTTAAAAATGACGTATTTCCAAAGGGAAAGCGTGTCTTCAGGGCAGAGTGGGTGTCAGGGTGCATTGTACCTTGAGAAAGACTGATCCTAAGTACCTAGACACTCTGAAGCTCAAAAGGGAAAATGGTTCTGAAGCTCTGTGCCCTCCCTCTCCTCCATCCCCACCCCTGGCAGGGTGACTTTCCCAGCTGGGCTCCCAGAGATCAGCTTCTTACTCTTGCTTACAGTGAGGCTGCCTAGTTCCCACCTCAGGATCAGTCCCCACCCACACAGAGAGGAACAAGAAAGGGCCCTGTTTCTGCTAAAAGTTTGAAGGGAAGTCCATAGAAAATCAATTGCAGTTTTAAAGCGAGCTTTTTGGCAAGGAACTCAATAATAAGAGGGTAAGCTCTCTGGAACTTCAAGGAGACATATTAGGGCCTCTCTAACATTCTTCTATATAGTTTTCCTCACTGCTTTCTTATATGTTTGTCTGTGGCTCAGAGTGCTTCATCAGCGTTCTGTGTGCGAGCCCTTGGTGGATGCTTGTAGGTCACAGGAGGCCTTCTTTTTGGGATCCTCCATAGCACTCCCTTCTTCTGTCTAATGTAGACCCTTCCCTCAAGAGACGGCATCTCTGCCCAGCCCACTGTTGCTACCCATTACTATCCTGATAGTGTTGCGGGGCCCCGAGAAAGGTGCAAAAAGAAGGTGTGACTTTTTCTGGGAAAATTGCACAAACATCCACTCACCCTAGATATGCACCAACAATAGACTGGAGGAATGAGTCCACCAAATGCAACTTGATGAGTCAGTGAACATACTGGGTTATCCACTGGGGTATGGGTGAAGAGTTCCTTACATGACCAGGCATGGTTCAAAGGCAGCTGCGTCACCAACAGTCCACTCTATGGGAGGATATTTTTAAAAAGCTGCAACCCTGGAGCTGTCAGGAAGATGTATAGACATCTCTGATTGATAAAGCTTTCTCTCCTCAGCAGTTCTTACTGTTACATAATCTTGGAAAACGGGGGCGGGGGGGACCTCGTGAATCTTGTTAGTGTCAGGAACTTTCTGAGACTTGTGAGTTGTTCCCTTCCTAGTGTTACTGAGCCTCCCTCCAAGATGGAACGTCTCAATTGAGGAAAAACTGTTATATAATAATGTGAACTGAAGTTCAGAGATAGGGTCAGGGCAACTTGAATTAACTACAAGCCTGATTATTAAAACTTCTGTGTCTATAGAGAGCTGTAGGAAGCTGGAGTGTTATGGATCCAGAGGCAAATTATCTTGGGCTATCTTATCCCCTTAATAGGCTTTCATTGTTCTCTGTGTTTGCCCTAAAAATCCTTATGCTAACTGGGTAAGAACAGATCACTGGCTTCCACCAGCCCAAGGCTAAGACTATCATCCAATAGTACCTAAAGCGTACAGCTGAGATTTCCCTGCTTTGCTAGAACCACCTACCCAGGAGTTCCACTCACGCATTTAAAAAACAAGATCTTGACTTATACTTTCATTTGTTCTGTTACCATGAAAACTTCATGAAACTATTACCGCATGCAAACATGAAATTTAGGACAGTTTGCCTCAGTGTTCTTGGGCCATGGTCACTCACATTTGTCTCCAGAATAAACCATCTTATTCCGACTGTGGTTTTTGTTCCTACAGTAGTTTGACTCTTATGTAAATTCATCATCACCACACACAGGATTACAGAATGCTACACACCAGAGTCTTCTCTCTTTCCGAGGCCCACCATATACAGGCAAATACTTAGCCCCAAAAAGTTCTTTTTAAAAATTTGTGTTATAGGTATTAATGTGTGTTTTTGGGGTGCCACATGACACATGCAGAAGCCAGAGGACAGCTATGTAAAGTCAATCAGTTCTCTCCTACCTTTATGTGGGTGCCAGGGGTTGAGCTCTGAACCCTGGGCTCACATGGCAAACGCCTTTACCTGCTGAGTCCTCTTGCTGGCCCAGGGATGCTTGAGAAGAGCATGGTGCTGACGGCTTTTTAATTTAAGAGAAAGCTTCCTTTCCAAACTAACTTGATCTTTTTACTGTAGAAAGGGTGATTTCCTAAAAGTGAAAAATCAGAGCAGCAAGCAGGCTTGGGCTGCCATCTCATGTTTTTAGGAAGCAGGTCAAAGATGATGTCCCTGCCACTTCCTCAGTTGCAAGAGAAAAGACTGTATCCAAACTCAGGGAAATGCACTGAGCTTTCTGATGAGAGGTGGAAGCAAGGCACTCAGACTCCAGGGAAAATCCTTTACAGGGTTCAGAAGAGCAGTTCTTGCAGCAAGTACAGATCCGCAAATCACCTTGTGGTGTGGAAATGTTTTCTGCTTACATGTGTACTTTATATGCAGTTTGTTTGTTTGTTTGTTTGAAGACAGAGCTTCTCTGTATAACAGAGGCTTGGCTGTCTTGGACTCTCTCTGTAGACCAGGCTGATCTCGAACTCACAGAGATCCACCTACCTCTGCCTCCCAAGTACTGGGATTAAAGGTGTGTGCCACCACACCTGGCTACTACATATGTATTTTTTATGAATTTATTCATCTTGAAATTTTAATAACACAAGGTGGATAGCACCCAGGCAATAGCAACTGATGTTGCCTTTTGGCTTACACACACACACACAGAGAGAGAGAGAGAGAGAGAGAGAGAGAGAGAGAGAGAGAGAGAGAGAGAGAGAGAGAGAGAGAGAGATTCCCCTTTTTCATTTATAAAGGTAGATCTTGGCTATTTATTTATAATTTTCAAGTGAGGAAACCAAGACTCAGATCAATGTGCTCAGAAGCACACAGCCAATTAATAACAAATTCAAGACTTTTAACTCCAAATAGGAAGTTACACTTAAATGACCCCATTAGGTAACTGTATCCTTTGAAATCTAGATCATGGCCTACCAATTACTAAAGGGCTATTGTATCAGGGACTTTACATATAGTTTTTATTTAATCTTTACATAAAATCTCCAAGCTAACGGTCATTAATGGATGCCATTAAAGTGTTTAAATAATACTAGAATGCAGCACTTATGGTGCCCTGAGCACTTCCTGGATGTTATCTCCAATCTCACAAAATCTCTTGCAAATCTCATTGCCCTTGCTTCATACACAGAAGGCCTGGGTCTCCAGGGATGAAAGGGTTACACAGCTTGGAAGTGATTACACCTGGATCCAAATCTCAAAGCCTGTGTGTTCCCCAACTGCTGTCCGTGTAGGCACCTTTAATGTATATTCCAGCTCGGATATTCCCCCTTTGATGGGTTTGTTGGGGGCCACAAGATACCCCATGACGTTAAGTAGCTACCTCAGATGATGGAGCAGCTTGTGTGAGGAGTCTAATATTTCCAGGAAGGGCTGAGGTCTCAGCATAGGACCTAGCCTTTCACTTAGGAATGGCTGGTGTCAAAAACAAAATGTCTCTGGTGTTTGACATTTACTATATATACTATAAAATTGATGAGAAGAAACAGCAGACAAAGAGCGAGTGACTTGGCGGCACCACAGGCTGTATCTACGAAAGCAGAGCTGCCTAATACCCACTTACACAGAAGGAGAAAGGGAGCGCAGAAAGCTTCCCATATGTGGCCCGGCAATAGGTCATTGCTTGGAGTAGCTGGGGAAACAATGTGATGGTGAGTCAGGTGACCAATAAACATTTCTCATGGTCAGCTGATACTGAGGTGGTGAGAAATCCAGGAGCCAAGGTCTTGCAGTTCTGGGGACCAACTTACTTTTCTTCAGGAAGTTGTCATTATGTAACCAAAATGGAGGAGTTTTATGAAACGATGTGACCATGGCTAGCATCATCATCCTCGATGGTATGGTCTGTGTGTCATCAAGATGCCCAGATGCTCTCAGGTTCCAGTGAGATATCCTTTCTCATTAAAAAAAAAAAAAAAATCAAGGTATCTGGAAGGAGGAAGGGGACCAAGGCTGACCTTTGGCCTTCGTGTGCTCTCTCACACACCTCCACCAACACACATGTAGTTGCAAATACAAATACACAAACAAACATACCACAAAAGCAATCATTTCAGAAGGAGGTGAGGCCCTTCCTGATTCCACACGATTTCCAGAGTACCCTTCAGTGAAAAGACACTGCCACAAAAATCAGACACCAAAAAATTGATTTTCTCTTCCTTGTAAGCTGTTCAGGTTGCTCTGAGAAAAGACTGTGAACTGGGCATCTCATTAAAAACAAACAAACAGAAATGTACAAATGAATCACTCACAGTTCTGGAGGCTGCGAAGTTCAAAGTCAGATCTGGCAGACCTGGTATCCCAAGAGAGTAGCTGCCTGGTCAGACATAGCCTCCCTTTCACCGTGTGCAAGTGGCGAAAGTGACAGCGGTGTTATTGGAGCTTTTTGGTTTGGTTGGTTGGGGTTTTGTTTTGGTTTTGGTTTGATTTTTGGTTTTTTGAGATGGTTTCTCTGTGTAGCATTGGCTGTCCTGGACCCACTTTGTAGACCAAGGCTGGCCTCAAAGTCACAGCGATCTGCCTGCCTCTGGCCCCTCCCCACTGAGTTCTGAGATTACAATCCTGCACCACCTCCCCCTTCTGGCTTTTTTTTTAAAACAAGGGTAATAGTTACTCTTTGAATAAATTTCCTACATTGTTATCAAGTATAACAAGGCAAAACAAAAGGCTCATTTTAGATAATTTTTTTTTAAATGCTGAGCCGAGAGATTAAAGGCTGGCAAAAAGAGCATCAAGATTAATATATGAAAACCGCTAGTTCAGGCAGGTGTGGTGATGCACACCTTTAATTCCAGCACTCAGGGAGGCAGAGGCAGGAGGATCATTGTGAGTTCGAGGCCAGCCTGGTCTAGAAAGAGAGTCCAGTACAGGCAAGGCTACACAGAGAGATCCTGTCTCGAAAAACCAAAAGAAGAAGAAGAGGAGAAGGAGGAGGAGGGAAGGAGGAGGAGGAGGAGGAGGAGGCGGAGGAGAGGAGGAGGAGGAGGAGGAGGAGGAGAGAAGAAGAAGAGAAGAAGAAGAAGAAGAAGAAGAAGAAGAAGAAGAAGAAGAAGAAAAGAAGAAAGAAGAGAACAAGAGAAGAAGAAAAAGAAGAGAAGAACAAGAAAAGAAAGAGAAAGTGCTAGTTCATAAAGAAGACTGGAAATCTTTTCCAGCTGGACTACATGGATCCAAAAGAGCCTTGAGAGAACATACACTGGAGAAACAGGAAATGCGAGTGGAAATGACCTATAGGAGGCCCTGGCCTGTGCTCTTTAGCTTATGCCTTTCCTGTTCACTAGCCTGCTCCCATGTGTCCTTCTCTTGCTGTTTAAATTCCCCAACAGTGGTGTAATTAGATCAGGGATGTTACACACAAGTTCCCTGCATCACAAACAGTCCAAAATCAGACACAACCCAGCCCAAGCAAACAGTCTACACGGGAGTTATTTCCAGGAAGTTTTCCATAACTTAATTTCATCCATTGTAGACAGCTCCTCCCATCCTCTCGTAAAATGTTGATGTGATTCACTTTGCTTTGGAAACTTAAATGCCTTTTTTCGCACAGCTGCACTGAAGTATACACAAACACATGCTCAAACAACATTAGTCTCATCAGAAAATTATATACACAAGCAGACTGCAGGTGGGTTGTATGTCCAATCTGGGCAGCATTGCTTAGAGTCCATATAGTCCTCTTGGGAAAGAACAGTTCTGGGTCTTTGTCTCAGACTATACACAAGATTAAAGGCTATTCATAAGAAGACAGGCAATATAAAACCTAAAACTATTCAAATACAAGCTAGGACTGTGTGGCCTGAAGAGGTTTCATTCAAAAATAAATAAGATTGGTTAAAATGATATAAATTTTTAACGCCGGTCAGTGGTGGCTCACGTCTTTAATCCCAGCACTTGGGAGGCAGAGGCAGACGGATCGCTGTGAGTTCAAAGCCAACATGGTCTACAAAGCAAGTCCAGGACAGCTAAGGCTATACAGAGAGACCTGGTCTAAAAAAAAAGGAAGAAAGAAAGAAAAAAGGAAGAAAGAAAGAAAGAAAAAGAAAATAAAAAATTTTAAATGGAAACTGAAAAAAATATGAGATATGAGTTAAAATCAATCTAGAATTCATCTAAGAACAGCAAGACTAAGGGGAGCTGATCCCACACCCTAGGACCCAAGGAAGGACAACACAATTGGGGCTGATTTTGTTCCAGATAGTCACCGCAGAGGAACAAGCTTCACTTGAGACTAGTGTGCAACCTTCCCTGGAACCGTCTCAGTTAATGAGGCAAAGTCAGCACAGAAAGGGTAGGGAGGTGCGTAGTTCTGGCAGCCCAAGGGTGTTCTCCTGTCAGCTAAAAAGCATACCTCTACCCTCAGAGGGAAAAGAGAGAGTCGTTATAACTATGAGTGACCACGGCCCAAAACACCAATTCGGGTTGCCCAAATTCCATGTCCCAACACGGCAATGGTTTCATGAAGGCTTTATAGTCACAGAACAAATAAAAGTCATACGTAAAGGTATTTTTCAAATACATTGGTGGAAACATCAGATATGTGGGCTACAGGAAAATGAGGGACTGCCTGTGGTAGACCTGAGATGCTGTCTTGTGATACTCGTAGCTTTGGGGTTGGTGGAAGCTAAGGGTCTGTTCCTATGTTCTAAAAGGATCTATCACACTATCAAGCTTGGAGGTCAAACACACTGGTGGGTACCAATGGCTAATGGAAAGGCTAAAGATAGTCCACAGGACATTTGTAATTTGACTCTGGATCTGCACCATTCTAACCTCTCCACCACACCAAGGTGCTAATCAGTCAATCAGCCTTGTAGAATGTTCCATGCAGCCATGGCTTCTTTCCTTTATGTTCACACTTGTTTGTGAGCTATGTAGACACCAGCCAGAAACTCAGGGGATGTTCTGGAAATGAAAGACTATGAAGGGACACTAAACACCTTCAGTGTTTGGGAAATGCAAATATGTTCAGGGGACACTTAGAAGCCTTCGAGAAACCACACAGAGCTGAGTAGTGACAGCACACTGAGCAGTCTCCAGCCACATAGTGACACTGGCCAACCTGGGAGCTTGCCACCTCTACGTCCAACACAACATCCACATTTACCACTGTCTGGTCCCTGAGCTACACAGAGAGGCGACCTGAGGAGAGTGAAACTTAACCCATCAACACACGTGCAAACAATCTCAACAGAGGCATCATCGACTACATATTGCAAAAAAGACAGAGGTTCCAGCTGTGTGCGTATGTGTGTGTGTCATGTAAGTATGAGTGTGCAGTTGTCGGGGGGAAGGACTGTATGTGTAGGTGTGTGTCTATGTGTCTATGTGCATAGGGGTAGGGGCATGTATATATATATGTGTGTGTGTGTCTATGTGTATAGGGGTGTGTAGGTGTGTATATGTGTGTATGTGTATAGGAGTGTGTGTGTATGGAGTGTGTATAGGGGTAGGGGTGTGTGTGTGTGTATATATCTGTCTATGTGTATAGCAGTGTGTAGGTATGTATACGTGCGTATATATGTGTATATATATATAGGGGTGTGTGTTTATGGGGTATGCGTAAAGGTAGGATAGGTGTGTGTGAGGGGGTGTGCGTGTGTGTGCTTATGTGTGTATAGGAGTGGATATGTGTACAAGGGCGTGTGTATAGTAGGGGTAGAGTGTATGTAGATGTGGGAGTGTGTGTGTGTGCGTGTGCGTGCGTGTGCGTGTGCGTGTGCGTGTGTGTGTGCGTGTGTGTGTGTGTGCACGTGCGCGTGTGTGTGTGTGTGTGTGTGTGTGTGTGTGTGTGTGTGTGTGTGGTATAGGGAGTCAGGAGGAAACCTCAGGTGCCATTTCTCAGGCACTGTCCACATTGTATTTTGAAACAGGGTCTCTTCCTGGCCTGGAGCTCTAGGTTAGGCCAGCTGGCCAGGCAGCCCCCGAAATCCCCAGTTCTGCATGCCCATGGCTGAGATTACAAACACAACAACACAACACAACACACCTAGCTTTTCCAGGCCCCTCTGTTCTCAAGCAAGCTCTTTACTCACTGAGCTGTCACCCCCCATTTGTTGTCTTAACGACAGCCATCTGACAAGGGTAAACCAGAATCTTAATGTGGTTTTAATTTGTATTTCCCTGGTGGCTAGGATGTTAAATATTTTTTCATATGCTTATTGGCCATTTGTACTAAAAGCATATAATGCACTTGAGGGGAGATTTCTTTATGAAACCTGTTACCAATAAAAGCTATTTTTTTTTTAAAAAAATATGTGTACAAAAAATCTGAATAATTGATACTCCAAAAGTTCTTCAAAACTAAGAGAAAAATCTTTATGGTCTTCAGCTAATATGAAACAATAATTAGGTTTGACATCAAAAATATAAGCTAGGAAATAAATTATTGATGGGTTACGCTTTCAGAAAATTTAAACTTATTTTTATTCTTCAAAAGAAAATATTCAAAAAAAGAAAGAAAGAAACAAGGCACGATGTAAGGCTGAAGACAATATCTATAAATCAGTTATTTGATCAGGGATTTGTAGCCGGATCAGACAAAGAATTCTTAGGGCTCAGTAATTAGGAGATGCTTTAAAATGTGTCGAAGGTTGGAATAGACATATCACCCAAGAAGATGTATGAACGGCTGTGAAGGACATAAAAAGACGCTCAATGTCTTTTTCATAATAACAGAAATGCAAATTCACAGCACAATGGGCTGTCTCTCGTTACCCACCCACTTGAATGCCTAGAATTAAGAAACTGAGGATGCCCAGTACTTCAGGGATGTGCTGTTGGGCTTCAGAAAATAGCACAGCCACTTTGAAGAGGAGGTTGAAGTTTTCCTAAACTTTGACTGCCCATTTGTTTAGTGTGCATGCGTGTGTGTGTGTGTGTGTGTGTGTGTGTGTGTGTGTGTGTGTGTGTGTAAGTGCGTGGAGGTCGGAGGACACCTTCAGGAGTCAGTCCCCTCCTCCTGCCTTGTTGAGGTAGAGTCCACCTTGTTGAGCGTGTTGTTAACAGCTCTGGTACCCCCAGGCTGGTCATCCATGAGCTTCAGGGTGCTGCTTCTGTCTCAGCCTCTCACCTTGCTCTAAGTGTGACAGGGTTGGAGATGCATGCCACTGCACCTGGCATATATGTGGGTTCCCAGGATCCATCCCTGGGCATCAGAATTGTGTGGGCAGTGTCTTTACCTGCTGACCCATATCCCCACCCGCTGGTGATTTTGTAAACAGTTTAATTTATACTTAACAAATGATCCACCAATTCTACTCCTACGCATATGGGGGAGGGAGGTGAAGGTTAGTGTCTACACAAATGGCATGAAAATATCTGAAGCTGCATTGCTCATACACATAAGCAAGGATTTGGAATTACCCAGATGCTCCATTAGCTCATGAGCTGATGAACTAAGCTTAGCATGGGCTTTGGAAACCTTAAAACCTATTTCCAGTAATGTAATTTCTACAAGGCCACACCCATCCCAAAAAGACCATACCTCCTAATCTTTCTAATTCTTTCAAATAGTGTCACTCCCTGATGACTAGGTATTCAAATATGTGAGCCTTTAGTGGTCATTCTTATTTAAACCAATGTGCGTTTGCACACACACACACACACATGCGCGTGCTCATCTTGGTCTGGTTCACCGTCCACACACCAACACACAGAGACACTTCCCAGGGTGGGAGTGAAAAGCAAAGCCCATGAAAGGGTCTGCCTGGAAGGTTGACGTTTCTATTTTCAAAGGAAGGGATAGGGTGCCTTTCTCCCTCAGAATTGGCTGGGCTATCCCAAGGGACTGAATACTCTGGGCAGACACGGAGAAGCTGCCTGGAGGAGCTGACTGGCTCCTGCCATCAGAGTGCCAGTGGGAGATTCAAAAGTTCTGATATCCTCTGGCAAGGAAAAAAAAAATCATCTCCTTGTCCTGAAAGAAGGAGAACCACCAAAAATTCAGCCATCTTAAATGTCTGAATGAAAAACACATTAGTCTACCAGAGCCTCTTCTTGCTGTCTGTCTACAGGGATCTGCCTGTCTCCCAGGCCCTCACCACCATCTACACTCACAAAAATAATTGAACTAATTATGGGCCTTAACTGAAAATTTTCCCTTATAAAATTCTATCACCACACAGCTGCTAAAATAAAATTGAAATGAATTAAGAATGAAAAGCGCTGGAATCAACCAGAAAACCTGTTAATGTTTTTATGAGACATTTCAGAATGAGGGGGTGCAGGAAGAGCCAGAGAAAGATAAAAGCAGTGTCTCACTGTCTCATCTCCTCTTCAGACAGTCCTAAGGCATAGACAGACACACAGCACCTGAAAGTCGGGTCCCAAGTAAGTGACAGTTTGCTAAAACTGGAAGGGCATGGAAAGAATCAGAAAGGACCAAAAAGCACCTTGGGCTCTCACTCCAGAAGCAAGCAGACCAGCGCACTAACAGAAGTGTAAAAGTCCGCCCGCCATGGTCGCCTGAGCATGAGGTGTCTGACAGGCAGGTGGACAAGTGTGTCCCGGGCACAGGCAGGTGTCAGCTTAAAGGATACAGGCCTGGAATTCACTTGCTTCTAGTTATAGCGTCAACCTGATGCCCATGAGGACAAGCATCAAGAGTGAACGGAGCAGGGGTGAATCTGCTGAACACCCACTGAGGGTCTCAGGAGGAAACGACAGCAATATGACGTGGTGGTTATGCTTGTCAGCTTGGTGGGATCCACCAATAAACATACCTCTGTCCCAGTCTACGACAGTGTTTTAAGACAGGATTAATTAAGGAAGAGTGTCCCTCAGGGTAGGCAGTGCCTTCCAATAGATGGTTCAGATCTAAAGAGGTCCAAGGGGGAAGCGAGGTGGCTTAGCTGCCTGTCTTTCATTCTTGGTGGTGAGAGAGTGCTCCTGTTGTCATCTCTTGATGATGTCACTCTCTAGCTTCTTTGGCCTTCCACTATGGGGTAGAATGAACAGTAACCAAGATCTCTCCAGGCCTTTACACCTGATTGAAAATGCTAAGGCATCCAGCTTCACGGATGGATGGGCAACTGGGTTTTCAGGCTCTAGTGTGCAGATGGCCACTGCTCACTTACCGGGCATGTCGTAGTTTCACATCTGTCTCTGTGATAAAATATCTTGATAACAGGTAACTTCCAGGAGAAAGGATTTGTTCTGCTTCAAAGTTCACTGCTAATAAATAAATAAATAAATAAATAAATAAATAAATAAATAAATAAAATCATAGTAGCAATAAGCTTGAAACAGCTAGTCATATGCACCCACAGTCAAGAACAGAGAAGACTGCTTAGATGTGGCCTTGCTTCCCTGCTCAGGGTGTTTTTTTTCCCACTTCAATGATCTCAATTAAGACAACCCTTAAAAAACAACCTTCCAGAGTCAACAAGATCTAGACAGTCCCTCACTCTCTGTCCATGTGATTCTGAGTGTCGTCACATGGACAAAACTAACAGTCGTGGAGGCCCTACTGTGTGTAAGCTGTTCTAGCAAATCCTTCTTTTAAAAAAATGCACACTCTGCTGGGAAGTGGTGGCGCACACCTTTAATCTCAGCACTCGGGAGGCAGAGGCAGGCAGATCGCTGTGAGTGAGGCCAGCCTGGTCTACAAAGCAAACCCAGGACAGGCTACACACACACACACCAAAAAAATGCACACACTAACTGTACTGTGTCTCTGGGGAATCCTGCCTAGTGTACTATTCCATATCCCCAGCCTATTGTTCTATTGCTTGTTATTATTATTCATCTCTTATTGTGCTACTTAATAAATTAAGCTTTGCCACAGGCACAGGCACAGGCACAGGCATAGGCACAGGCCTCCTGTGTCTGTGTGAGAGTCGGCTGAGAACAGATACCATGAAGGCAAACCACCCAAAACAACCTGCCACAGTTTACAATATCTTCTAGATCCCAGAGACAGAAAACATGCCAACTACTGGCCTTCTCCTGAACTCACTGGAGTAAGATTATTTAGAGTCATAATGCACCAGGGAACATTTTTGGTTGGTTCAGGTTTTGTTTTAATGTTATGTATTATCTTCATTATGAAATGCATTAGAGTAATACCCCTTTATCCATAAGGGATATAGTTCAAGAGCTCTAGTGACTACCCCAAGATGGGATTGAACACTGTGTGTGTGTGTGTGTGTGTGTGTGTGTGTGTGTGTGTGTGTGTGTGTGAAGCCACCACGCAAGCCTATGGTACAGCTCAATATATTAAGCACCATAATTGTGGCAGATGAAGGATGCACTGGACAATACTATGATTCATATCCCAAGCAGGGCCGGGACGGACAGGCAAGCAGTGTCATCATGTTTAATGTCAGGCAATGAACAATCACGAGTTGTTTGTTTTCTGACTTTTGCAGTTAATCCTCTTGAACATGGTCAACCATGAAAACCGAAACCTTGGAGAGAGTGGGGTCACAGGGAAGGAAGTAGCAACTGCAATATGATCTTAAGCGTAATATAATATGAAAAGCCACACATTAAAAGTGTTCCACCCCTTGTCCTTAGAGGTGACATGCTTTAGTGTCCCTTAGTGTCCTTGAAGAAGATGGTTCCAAGGAAATAGAAGTTAGGAAAATAATAAGAAAGTGTGTAGAATGGAGCAGGGAGAAAGTAGGCAGACAGAAGGGGAGAGCAGATGAGGGAGAGAGAGACTGTGAGAATAGACTCAGAACAGAGATTAAAGGGCCAGACACAGGAAGACTTGGTTGACCTTTCTTGGAACTATCTGTCCCAAGAGGACTCTCTGTCTCTTTGCTCTCTGTCTTTCAAGAATAGCTGTCCATACTGTCCTGACAGCCGCCCACCTTCTCCCATACCTTCATAGCCCCAGAGAGCAGGCGATGAGAGAGGTGAACCTGGGACAATGAGAGGAGAGCCACGCCAGGGAATCCTCAGATTTTAAATAAGTTTGTATGCCCTGCTTGATAGCAACTCGAAAGGAAGTACCCAGTACCAGGGATGGGTTACTCTGGCCTCCAGGTTCATCTACTGTGTGTCCAGAGGACTCAGCACACCTCCACAAGGCTGTCCTGAACTGATTTATACATGTTTATTCACCAAGACCCAGTAGCTCCATGACAAGATTCAACTACAATTTTATCAAGGCTGGAAATACTAAATATTCTTTGACGTGTGTGTGTGTGTGTGTGTGTGTGTGTGTGTGTGTGTGTATGTGTGTGTGTGTGTGTCTGTGTGTGTGTGTGTGTGTGTGTGTCTTAATGCAGGTGGGTGAGTGTGGAGGTCAGAGTAGAAAGTTCTTGCTTCTTTCACTCCACTCTTATGTGGGTTCCAGGCATTGAACTCAGAGCATCGGGTTTGTGAAGCAACATTTACCCATGAAACTATTATCTTAGGTCCCTGAATTTTTTTTTCCTTTTTAATTTGTACCGCATTTTTGTTTACTGTTTGTGCATATGTGCCTGCCACGGTGCAAAGGTGGTTGTTAGAGGATGCTGGAATGTGGTCTGGGCATCAAACACAGCGTGTTAGGGTTAATGGCTTCATGACAGCCTCACCCGCTTGAGCCATCTCACTGGCCCCAAAACTATTTGTTGTTGAGTGACGGGATCTCACTGTGTAGCCTTGGCTGGCCTGAAATACTCTACATCTACTGGGCTGGGCTTCGTCTCACAGAGATCCACCTGCTTCTGTCTCTTGAGTGCTGGAGTTAAAGGTGTGCACCACCATGCCCTGCCCCCAAACAATTTTTTTTGCTGAAGAGTTAAGAGAGAGGGGAGCTCTTTCAGAAGGGCTGGCTAAAACTGCAAAGGTGCTCCTAAGGGCTGAGCGGGAAAATGTCACGGCAGGCAGCTTTAGAACCATCTAGAGACAAGAGCAAACTTTCCAAATGAGGCAAGAGTCGATCACCAGTGACAAGCGTCTCATCCGTATCTGAGTGCCTTGAACTAGGAGACAGAATTGGGGCTGGACATGAAGGGTGTTCCTTTTGAAGGACAGGAACATAAGGTGTGTGCTGACGGGAGCCTCGCTGGGAAGCAAGCGGGCACGGCTTCATTCAGACCTGTCTTCCTCAAGCGAGAGGGCTTCTACAGCACCCTGGCCGTTTAGACTCCAGTTGTGCACACCTTCCATGTGGCACCTGCTCATTCCTGGATGAATGAGGTAAGGGCCACAGGTTCAGCTTCCTGGGGACCAATCTGAGGCTTTGATTTACGGCCGTAGATCACAGCTCAGCTGTGACTATTTAGTGCGTTAGTAGCCACAAGGAGCCAGGAACGTCTTTTTTTTCTTCCTTCTCTGCCTTTACCACACATAGGAAGCTTTTCTTACGTGTGTGTGTGTGTGTGTGTGTGTGTGTGTGTGTGTGTGTGTGTATGAGAGAGAGAGAGGGAGGGAGAGAGAGAGAGAGAGAGAGAAACACAGAGACAGAGAGACAGAGTGTATGTGTGTCTGAGAAAGTATGTGTGTATAACGTGGTGTGTGTGTGTGTGTGTGCATTTGTGTGCGTTTGTGAGAAAGAGACATAGACAAAGAGACAGTGTGTGTGTCTGAGGAGGTATATGTGTATAACGTGGTGTGTGTGTGTGTGTGTGTTCAACGTGTGAGTGCATGAAGGCCTGTTCGTGCATTGTTTGTGTATCTACAGTATTAATTCCTCAAGGCGGAGCTGGGAGGGCTGTGCACCTGTAATAGGTAATTAGCACATTGATTCTTCACAGAGCTGGCCTTACTTCTCTCCACTATGGAATGTCTGTTTTGAAAGACGTAACCCACACATCACACAAAGTGGGAACAGAGACCTACTTGTATGAAAACACAGGGACGAGTCTTCACTGTCTTGGAGTTTACAGTGGATGTCTAGCGATGATGTGGGAAGCTCAGGTATCAGACGGAAAGCAGATCAAACAAACTTCATGAAAGTTTAAAACTTTCATGTACCAAAGATCCTATCAAAAGAGTGAAGACAACCTACCTTTAAAGGAAGAGCCTGTTTCCCAGTGCCCCCTCCATTCTGGGCCATCCTGCTTAGCTTGACCTGTCTATTTGACAGAGCCTAGGGTCATTGGAGAGGACAGTCTGAACTGGGGAGCTGCTTACACCACACTGGCCTGTAGGCATGTCTGTGAGGGATTACCTTGACCATTAATTGATACAGGGGGCCCAACCAGCCCTATAGGCTCAGCACCCTGGGAAGGCGGTTCTGAACAGTAGGTAAAAGCTAACTGAGTATAGCTGGCCTGTAGAGGCAGGTAGGAACCTTATAGTTCCCATGGGGTGTTGTTGGCTGGGAAGTGACTTCTTTTTCCAAGGAAATGTCATATGGGATAGGAAGCAGGCCTCCCTTCAAGTTTTTGCCTTGAGTTCCTGCCTTGACTCCTCATAACGATGGACTGCGGCCTGGAGTTACAAGCTTGAGGGGACCCTCCCCAGGGACCCCACACTCCCCCAAAGACCCCAGTTTGCTTGACTAGTCCAACTCCATGACAGGCTTCAGGATTTCACTCTGACTAACTAGGCCAAGTTTCTAACAATTCCTGGAAAAACTACAACTCGTGGGCAGCTCATGGGCAGCTAATCAGCTTACAGGTCAAAATGACCAGATACTGTGTTTTTATTACTTTATGGCCTTGGTAAAGAACACAGCTGGCTCCATCCAATCAAATTAAAGGCCAGCTCCTGAGTAAGAGCCCAAACCTCAGTGACTCAAAAAGTCCCCAGTAACCAAACAAGCAGCCAATCCTGAATCCCCTCCTACACCCTGACTCACTTCTGACCAATTCATTAAAGTTTGTCACAAATCCCTCTGTCTATAAATTGAGCCTGCGTGCTCATTTGGGGTCACCATGATTCCTTACTTACTGCGAGCTACTGAAGACAAAGGCCAAGTTCCATGTTGAGCAGGGAGCAAACTGGAGATTGAGAAGCTGGTTTCAGTGCAGTGTGAGAAAGCCCGAGAGTCAGAGAGCTGGTGCTGGTAGAACCACCCCTGGGAATTAAGAGTGCTGAGGAGAGGTGGAAGCCGAGAACTGACTTCTGAAAATTGTCTTCTGACCTCCACATGGGTGCCATGGCACACACACTTTAAACAGGGTGGAGAGGTGACTCCGCCGCTGAACATGCCTGCTGTCCTCACAGAGGACCTGGGTTCCCAGAATGCACTTCGGGCTGCTCACAGCTAGCTGCAACTCGAGATCCAGGGAATCTGATGCCCTCTTCTGACTTTCACAGATGGGTCCCAGGGTGACACGGTAGCCCCTCTTCTTGCAGCCACCACCATGCACGTTTCTCTTCCCTGGGTCTTTCTCATTTTCCTAATCTCCACTATATGCCTCAAGGGAAGTCAATAAACGGGCGATAATTCCCTTAAACTCTGTGAAATTAATTTCTTTTTGACTATCGGAATTGGCACTTCAGAAAAAAAACCTAGATGCCTTAATAATTAAAGAGAAACCTTAAAAGTTCCTCCTCTGAAGGTTCACGGCTATAAAAGTAATAAATGAAGCGCTCAAAATGCTGTGCTGTGGGTCGGCTTAATAAGCCCATCCTGCCGGATCCTGCAGTTTAGTCAGCCATCAGCATCCGCGCTGCCGTAGCGCCCCCTGCTGGCCAAAGTCAAACAAGTTTAATGGGATTTCTGTCATCCTGTGTAGACAGGACTTCCCTTTGTTGGCGTCAAACTCTCAGCGTTCCCTCTTAAAGCCTTGACTCTTCCCCGGAAATAAATGCTTTGCTATTCTTCTCTCTCTCTCTCTCTCTCTCTCTCTCTCTCTCTCTCTCTCTCTCTCTCTCTCTCTCTCTCTCTCTCTCTCTCTCTCTCTCTCTCTCGTTTAACTTCATTATTTACAGTTTTATTTGTATATAAAGGTTCTGTCGTCATATCCTCCCCCCCTTATCTTTCCCTGGTCTTTTCACCAAACCATTTCTTTCCCTCAACAGATCTTTCTTTCTTTCTTTCTTTCTTTCTTTCTTTCTTTCTTTCAGATATATTTTATATTGTGTGTTTGTGTGTGTGTGCGTGCGTGCGTGCGTGCGTGCGTGCGTGCGTGCTCATACTGCACGCATGTATTATAAATACAGGCAGTTATAAGCCAGCAGACACGGGCGCTGGGAATTTTTGCAAGAGCAGCAAGTGCTCTTAACTGCTAAGCCATCTCTGCAGTCCACCCTTCCATTTACTCTCCTGTTCCTTTTCTCATTGCTGTGCCCCGCTGCATTTAATTAGAGCTGACTGCATGAGCATGGGTGGGAAGCTATTTACTTGAGCAAGAACATTCTGTGACATTCTCGACCTCAGCTGATGTTATTTGCTCCCTTGGCTGCCCTGCTGCTTGCCTGTTTGTACCCGAATACCTCCAGACACCCACCATTCCCTCCTGCAGTGTGACTACCTGTCCCCAGGCTGCTGCTCCTACAGCCCACGGTCCTCAGTTTCCAGTCACAAGCGACCAGTTGTCCCCTCAGCAGTTCAAACTGCAGATTACTGGAGCCTGTGAATAAGACCTTCTGGAGAGCTGGAGCTGATATTTAAAACAAGTACTCTGCCTCTGTCTCTCTCTCTCTGTGTCTCTGTCTGTCTCTGTCTCTGTCTCTCTGTGTCTCTGTCTGTCTCTGTCTCTCTGTCTCTGTCTCTCTCTGTCTCTCTGTCTCTGTCTGTCTCTGTCTCTCTGTGTCTCTGTCTGTCTCTGTCTCTCTGTCTCTGTCTCTCTCTGTCTCTCTCTGTCTCTCTGTGTCTCTGTCTGTCTCTGTCTCTCTGTCTCTGTCTCTCTCTGTCTCTCTGTCTCTCTGTCTCTGTCTGTCTCTGTCTCTCTGTGTCTCTGTCTGTCTCTGTCTCTCTGTCTCTGTCTCTCTCTGTCTCTCTGTCTGTCTCTGTCTCTCTGTCTCTGTCTCTCTGTCTCTCTGTCTGTCTGTCTCTGTCTCTCTGTCTCTCTCTCTGTCTCTCTCTCTCTGTCTCTCTCTCTCTCTCTCTCTCTCTCTCTCTCTCTCTCACACACACACACACATACACACACACACACACACACACTTCGGTTTTTTAGCCTGGTTTTTGTTGTTGTGTGTCTGTTTTGTTTTCAGTTTCTCCAGACCATGTGCTCCTCTCAAAGAGCGTACATTCCTAGACACTGACGCCTGTGTCGTTCGTTGATCTATTCCCCGAAGCTTCTCAAATGCTTGGTATCCCTACACAGGCTTGTTGAATTCAATTACCTTTCTCAGCCAGAGAGCTGTTGTTTAGTTTACATGTGATGCTTCTACAGGTAGATTTCAAAGACCATCCAACACACTCATTGGGGAGAGAGAATTGAGATGGGGGTGCTGTTACTTATTTATCGAAGAGGCCTAGTGAGCTAGCTATAACTCAAGCCTCAGCACTCTCCTCCCTGTCTAGCTCTGTCTGTGTGTCTACCTCCCTTCCTTTCCCCACTCACACATGTGAGGTCATCTGCCAAATAACCTTTTCTTCTTCGCCTTTATTCTTCCTCTCTTTTAATTATTCCAAGTCTTCTTTTTAAACACATTGGGGAAAGGTGTTCTTTTTCAAGACAGGTTTTCTCTGTGTAGCTTTGGCTGTCCTGGATTCAATTTGTAGACCAGGCTGGCCTCGAACTCACAGCAATCTGCCTGCCTTGTGGGATTAAAGAGACTGCCTAGAATTCAGCCGGTTTGGTGCATACGAAGTGCACGCCAGGAAGTGGCTGGAGAGACTTCCTGTCCCAGTCTTTCTTTCACCCATCCCTCTTTCTCTGTTTACCTTCTGCCATCCTCCTTTCTCTTTTCCTTCTCCCCACCTACCACGTCAAAAGAACACAAGGACAGAGTTACCTCTTTAAAACCAAGCAAATACGAAAAGATATATTTTTAGTGACTGGAAAGATAATGAAGGATTTGGATAACATTCACAGGAAGTGGGGACCAGCATGATGGATCATGGGTGCTTGTTGCCCAACAGAGCAGCCTGAACTTCATCCCTGGAACCGATGTAAAGTTAGAGGTTGGGAATCAACTGCCCCATCATCCTCTAACCCCCCCTAAAGCACCATAATACAGGTACCCACCCACATACCATATACATCACTTTACTGACATTTATTATACCAACGTATATCTTAAGTTGACCTTAAAGGGAAACAGATCAGGTTAGATATAGCCACATGTGGCACTGGTGAGATGGATCAACAGTTAAGAGCACTTGTTGCTTTTATAGAAGAGCCCAGACTGGGTTCCCAGCACCCACATCAGAGCTTACAACCATCTGAAACTCTAGTTCCAGGGGATCTGACACTGACTTCTGGCCTTTGTAGGAACCAGGCATATACATGGTACACATAAATACATGTAGGCACACAATCCATATACACACAAAATAAAAATAAATGAATCTCTTAAAAATTTTAGCTGCATAGACCTAAATCACCTCCAAAGCTAAGATGATCTAAAATATACATGAATTGTTTTTTATGAGGACTAAGGAAAAACACATTAAAAGGCAAGTTGCTCTACCTTAAATGAAAAGTGAGTCACACCATGCTTTTGTTAACGTAGATGTTCAACAATAGGACCCAGCCATCTCACATCCAAAAACGAAGAGGACGAGTCATAAGTATGCGTGGGGGGGGGGGGGAGAGGGAGAGAGAGAGAGGGAGAGGAAGAAGAGAGAGAGAGGGAGAGAGAGAGAGAAAGTTTGCGTTTCGTTGCTATGAAGAGACACCATAACCAAGGTGACTCTTATAACAAAAAACATTTAATTGGGGCTGGCTGACAGGTTCAGCCCATTGTCATCATGGCGGGAAGCATGACACCATGCGGGCAGACAACAAGGCCACCCCTCCTAATAGTGCCACTTGTTATGGACAAAGAATTCAAACGCATGAGGCTATGGGGGCCATACCTATTCAGACCCCCACATTATGTGGCATATGACTACACTGGGTAATATTTACAAACTAACCACTCAATACATACATACACACACACACATACACACACACACACATATAAATACACACATGCATACTTATGATGTGTGTGTGTGTGTGTGTGTGTGTGTGTGTGTGTGTGTGTGTGTGTGTTTCAACTCAAATAATTATTTTTTTTCTTGCAGGTAATTTTCCTATGCCTACATGAAATCATTTCCCAATTCAAGCCCTGTTTGGCTGATTAGTGAGAATTACAAAGCAAACATAACAAAATCTGATTCCAGCTTAAGCTGGAGGCTGTGATTGTAGGTTCCTGGTTCACTCCAGCATTCCATGAAGTGATTAAAACCTTGTATTATGAAAAGAGGATTTAAAGGCAAGGAAGTTTTACACTGGGCATGGTCTGCTGTGGTTTGAATATGAAAAAGTCCCCCATAGGCTCACATGCATGAACATTTGTCGTCCAGTTGTGGCACTGTTTGGGAAGGTTGTGGAGCCTCTAGGAGGTGGAGCCTCACTAGAGGGTGAGTCACTGGGTTTTGAGGCTTTACAGTCCAGTCCCACTGTGCATTCAGTTTCTGCTTCCTGAATGTAGGTGCAACAGGGCTGGCCAGGCCCCTGCTCCAGCCCAAATGCCTCCCCTGCTTGCTCCCATGACAGACTGTATCCCCTAGAACTGTAAGCCCAAACAGAGCCTTTCTTCCCTACGTGACTTTTGTCAGGGCATTATATCACAACAAAAGGAAGAGAAAGAAAACACAGCCTAATTTAATTTTCTTTAAATGCACTTGATCAGCGAGTCCTGGCTTTTTTTTTTTTCTTCTGTCTTGTAGAGAGAGATTTCCATCCCAGAGAACAGGGCTTAGAAAAACGCTGACTTGGTGATTGACAAAAAGCCGGATGTCTTTCTGTTGTGCGTGTGTGTCATTTGAGGTTTTGACAGTAGAAATGTTTCTCCTCCTGAGATAATGAGGAATCTGAAGAGACAATCCATTTCCATAGCACTCTCGGCAGGCTTGGCGCGCTCTGCAAGCAACTTCCTGCCCCTAATATGTACAAAGCATTTTTAGCTTGAGTAAAATACCATCTAGCATAACGCCAATAAGCAGCCCAAAAGCAACGTCTCCTTTCCAAATAGGTTCAGAAAAGGCTGAGGCAGCTTCGCAATTAAGGCCAACGTGTCTGGGAGGGCATCGGGTTGGTAGAAGCTGGAGGGAATTTTAAAAAAAAGTCTCAGCTGCTGGTCATCGAGAATGAGGCTCCCTTTGTTCCTGGGGTTTGTGAGCATCTGTTTTGAAATCGTAATTATGAGTAATTGAGTTGAAGCGTAAGTGGGGTTGTACCTTTTCCTAGATGTAAAAACACAGGTAGATAATTTGGTCACAAACAGAAGAATCATTGTCCCATGGCCCTTAAAATAAAAGGGTTAGCTAATTTAAAAATATTCAAAGTCATGAAAGAGGTCACCGGAATTTCTGGCACTGACAGTAAAGTGATGTATACACCACCATCAATTCAGAACTAAAAGTTCAAGTGCCTGAGACTGTGGAGAACACTCCTCATTCAAATGACCATAATGGTGATTGAGAATGATGCCTCTGGTACCTGCCCACACCTGCACACACTTGCACACACCTTCACACACATAAAGGGATGCGCTGCTATGCTGCTATGCCGCTATGCTTCTATGTTGCTATGCTGAGCTGTTTCACACATTAAGACAAACCTTCACCAAGATTACCAGGGTGAGAGACTGGAAAGATGGTTCAGTAATTAAGAGCTTGCTGTTCATTCATCAATTATAAGGTCCAGGGTTGGGTTGTGAACCCCTACTTTGGGAGGCTCATAACTGTCTGTAACTCTGCTTCCAGGGGAAGTGATACCCTCCTCTGACCTCCATGAACATGTAGCATGACCACATAGACATACACAAACACATAAATATGGAGGAATGTAAGCTGAATATGCAGCTTCTTATGCTAGCCTCTAATTCTAGTTTATACATGGAGGCTTACTTTATACTGTACTAGGTAAACCACTGCCTTATATTACATGTTGGCACTTATTTAACTCGTTTTTTTCCTATTACCAGATATTTCAAGTTATGCTAATAAAATGAATTAACGTTTTAATGGTCTGTCGGCATTTGGTAAAGCCTCTTTGCTCAGGTTTCTAAGAGAAGACTTTTTTAAAAAATCTCTGTGTGTGTGTGTGTGTGCACGCGCGCGTGTGTATTAGTGTCTGAGGTGAGGTACACCTATGCATGCACACAGACCAGAAAAGGGCTATCATGTACCATCTTCCATCACTCTCCACCTCTCTTCCCTGTGCATGGGGCGCTGCATGCTAGCACACCCTAGTGATCCTCCTGTCTCCACCTGCCTTGAAGCTGAGGGAACTGGCATTTGTTTATTTTGATGATGCTAGGATCTGAACTCTGGTCCTAGCTCTTGATAGCTAAGTCATCTTTCCAGCTCAAAAAGAACTATTCCAAACGCTACTGCAGAAATACTCTCTCACTATCCACCGGTGCTCTTCCTTCAGATAGATACACAGCAGTGGCTGGGGATATAGCTTGGTGGCAGAACACTTGCCTAGCATGGCACAAGACCCTGAGCTTAATCCCCAGCACTCCTGCTCTCCCCATCACTCAGTAGTTTAAGTAGACTCTTCTGGATAGATACAAATTATTTATTATTGGTCCTGTATGTCTCCAAACTCCAATCAACGATTCACCCAGAACTTCTGTCTTAGTTAGGGTTTGTGTTGCTGTGATAAAACACAGTGAGCAGAAGTAACTTTATGGGGGCATTGGGGGGTTGGGGGGCTGGGGGGCTGGGGGAAGGTTTATTTCAGCTTAAAGTTCTAAGTTACAGTTCATCAGGAACAAACAGGGCAGAAAGCTGGAGACTGGAACAGAAGCCACGGAGGAGTGCTGCTGACTGCCTTGCTCAACATGGCTTGCTTAGTCTGCTCTCTTAAACACCCAAGGCCACCTGCCCAGGGCTGGTACCATCCACAGTAGTCTGGACTCTTCCCACATCAATCATTAGTCAATAAAATGCCCCACAGGCTTGCCTACAAACTAATCCTGGTGAGGGCATTTTTTTTTTATTGAGAAAAAACTATACAGGACACATTCCATCACAGGTGCTTGTACCTGTGTTAATAGTACTGTGAATCCAGGGAGGGGCAAAAGGAACCCAACTGTGAATTTTTTTTCTTCTTTTAACAAAGTAAAAGATGAAAACACTTGACAGCATTTTAGCCTGTTGTTTGTTTGTTTGCATCTCTGAATTTTAAGGCTATAAGTTCGAAATAGTGAGTATTACAGTGACAGTTTAAAAAAAAAAAAAGAAAAGAAAAAGCAAATTATCATGATCCAGACACAGCAGAACTGGTACACTCAACAACTCACAACAGCTTTGTTCTCTGGACACAGCAGGGTTGGTATTACAACAGCTCACAGCAGCTTTGTTCACTAGCACAAGAGCTAGCCAAGCAGTGTTCCAGCATAAACTAGCTAGGACTCATAAGGCCTCACCTCTTGCTGAGGAGCTATTGGCAATTGGCAGTGGCTCGAGGAGGGAGTGGCATTGTCTTCAGTGGTGTTGCCACTGGTAAGTTGACCATGCTCCTGTAAGTAACCTTCTATCCATGCTCATGCAAGCAACTCTAATTGAACTCCCTGGGTTATTTTAAAAGGAAAGGAAAAAGGAAGGAAGGAAGGAGAGAGAGAGAGAGAGAGAGAGAGAGAGAGAGATGAAAATATGTAGCTATCTTTTGCTACTTTGTGGGCTTGTCTTTCTTCCACCCTTCTCCACTGCTCTTCTTCCATCCTTTCAATCCCCTGACATATACAAGAGAAACAAGGATAAAGAGGAAAAAGATCAGGGCTGGAGAGGTGGCTTCGAGGTTAAGAGCACTGGCAGCTCTTCCAGAGGTCCTGAGTTCAATTCCCAGCACCCACATGGTAGCTCACAACCATCTATAATGAGATCTGGTGCCCTCTTCTGGCCTGCAGGCACACATGCAGGCAGAGCACTGTATACACAATAAACAAATAAATCTTAAAAAGAAAAAAAAAAGAGAGAAAAGAGATCCCTGAATAAAGTCACAGACACAAACACAAAGCGACAGACTCAACATAGAATATTGTGTAACATTTCATGGTATACGTTAGGTCCACAAATGTCAGATAATATTCATATCTTATGTCTTCCAGAAATAGCACCCACTAACAAAAGCCTATTTCAAAAGGAGAGTAGGAAGAAATGACAGCAATAATAGTTAGACTGGGGGTGGCATTTAATTCATTCGCCAATGAGATTATAGAGAATATTGTTTCCTAATTAGCTCCTGTGTTCAGCAGGCATGCCGAGGATGGGCACTACAGGTCTGATGAGAAAGTGGCTCCTGCAAAGTTCCAACCCCAAGTTGGCCCTGCATGATTGATATCAAAGTGGACATTAGCATTCTTCCTGAGACAAGGCCGGACACCTCTGAGAACATGCACACTTAACCTTGTGAGCTCACTTCTACCGAGACAATGAGCTCTATCCATCAGCTGCCAGGCAACAACCAGTTTAATGTGAAGAATTAATTACGTCAGGCTGACAGCAGCCAGCATCTCAATAAAAAACTTTAAATTTTACTTAAAGGAGAAGCACAGATGCACAACACATACCAAATGACCAAATGACCAAATGACCCTCCAAGCTCCTAGACATATCCATCCTCGCTCTCCCAGCGCCACCGCATTTCTATCTTGCAAGCTTCTGATTACCATTAACCAGGAAATTTCCCAGATAAAACACACTTCCTGGGCAGAGGAGATGGTTCAGTCAATAAAGTGTTTGTCATATAATTATGAGGGCCCGAGTTCGGATCCCCTGTACCCATAAAAAGCTGGTTTATGTCTCCAAGCTTAGTGCTTGAGAGGCAGTGGCTAGAAGAACCCTGGGGCTTGATGGTCAAAAAGCTTAGCCAAATGAAACCTGTGAGCTTCAGATTCTGCGAGAGACTGGTGGAGGCTGCAGAGATGGTTCAGCCCACAGAGGCACTTGACACCAAGCCAGAGGACTTGAGTGTAATTTCCGAGACCTATGGTAGGAGAGCATAGACTCCTCACAGGGTGTTCTCTGACCTCCACGAGTGCTGTGGCATGCGCATACACTGAGAGATAAATTGAATGAATACATTTTTCAAAATCTAAGCCAGAGAGTGACATTTGCTATAAATTCTGACTTCCATCTGCACACATGGGCAATTACACACACATGTGCACACACTTATGCATACACAAAAATACCCACTCAAAACCAAAACACAAATACACTGCCTTCATCAGGACCATAATTTGAGACACTGGGTAATAATGAGATTGAAATTATGTGCAGGAAGAAAAGGAGACGACTGAAAACGGAGTTCAGAGATTCTTACCTGTATTCAGATTCAGAAAACTAGCTACAGGCCAATGCTGAAAAACAAAAAGGGCATTAGCTGCTGCTTGAATGGGACTTTCACCCTTCATTAATTTAAAACACTCTTATTTCCATTTACTTATTTGTGTGAGCCATGGTGCACCCATGGAGGTCAGAAGACAATGTGTAAAAGTCAGTTCTTCTTTCACTGACCTGGCAATAAGTGTCTTTACCTACCAAGCCATCTTGCTGGCCTCTCCCTATGATTCCTAAAGGTCTACAATGCAATCTCTGTGATCACAACTCCATCCTGCCTACCTGCCTTCCTCCATATCTCCCTCCCCCACCCCTTATTTATTTATTGTGATGGCTAATCTTGTCAATGGGAAGAGGGACCCTCAACTAAAGAACTACATCCATCAGACTGGCCTGTGGGACATTTTCTTGGTTTCTAATTGATGGTAGAGGGCCTAGGCCACCGTGAGTGGTACCATCCTTCTACAGGTGGACCTATGCTGTGCGAACCTGGGAGCAAGGCAGCAAGCCGCTTTCCTCTATGGTTTCTGCTTTGATTCTTGCCTCCAGGGTCTTGCCTTGAGCTCCTGCCCTTACTTCCCTCCATGGTGGAGTGTGGCCTATAAACTAAAATAAGGCCCCCCCCCATTAAGTCGCTTTTGGTAAGAATGCTTTATCATAGCAACATAATAGCAAACGAAGGCGTTTGTTTATTTGTTATTCTTGAGATAGTCTTTCTGTGTTATATTAGCACCAAACTCCAAGGTTCAAATGATCCTCCCACTTGTCCCCTTGTAGGTGATACAGACTATGGTACGCAACTTCCATCACTTTGCTTTTGGAGACAAACTCTAAAACACAAATCACAGAGGCCAGGCACACAGCTGTAATTCAAGCACTTCAGAAGCTGAGGCAGGAGAATTAGGAGTTCTGAGGACATAATTAACTAGGTAGTGAGTCTGGGGCTACCTTTGGTATAAGACCATGTCAAGATAACAACAAGGACCAGAAGAATGGGATTGAGGAGGAGGGGGAAAGAGGAGACAGAAGAGGAGGAAGAAGGCAGCAACAAAGAGGGGAGGGGGAAGGAAAAATAAGATTAGAGGAGGAGGCCATGGAGCAGACACCTTCAGTTACCCACTTCTCAGGAGCCACAGCACCTAAACAGAAGAATCACCCAGATAGGGGCTGGAGAAATGATGCCTCAGTGTATGAGAGCTCATGGTGCTCCTACAGAGAACCTACGCTCATTTCTCAGCACCCACACTGGGATGCTCACCACCACCCAAAACTCCAACTCCGGGCCATTGATGCAACACTCACGTACCTATATCCACACACAGATATACACATATGCACATTTTAAAAAATGGACTGCTTCCAGCTGGAACAAGCAGAAAGAACAGTCTTCAGACATCCTGACCTCTGTTGAGACTTTGGTAGTGCATATTAGTCCAGAGGTCATGGGGCACAAGGGCTGGAGCCATGAACCCTCTTGTCAACTGCGAGGCGGGCTTCAGCACAACTAGGTCCCAGAAAGGTGTAGGTTATATCACATACACTATTGACATGACATCCCAGAGTACCTACAACATACAGCGCTGCCCTTATCAAATGTGGGGTCTTTACAGGATCCCAGGGTGGAAGGAGGCACCGCCATCAATGCAGGAGGCGGCAGAAGCAGCTTCTGGGTGACACCAGAGGGCTGAAGCTGAGCCAGGGAAGCATCCTTGGCCACTAACATTAGAGCTCAGCAAGACGTATGTCGAAAAGTGCACCATGGGCAATGCACCTCACACCTGAAGTAAATGTGTGACTATCCTACTGCTGAAAACTCTACATGCTTGGGAAGAAATCCTGGACTAAACTGAAAGCTTCCTCCCCACTGTCTAGCTTTCATAGTACCAGATGTGCTGTGCAAACTCTGGGGGAGAAAAGTCATCAGTAGGCTTACTCAACTCTGGACCTTATGGGCTACAAACAGACCTGCCGAGCAATGTACCTACTGGAGTAATAATGGCATGACCATGAAGGGGGAAACCAACTACTCTGGCTGCATCTGAGGCTGGGTCCACCAGAGGGAATCCATTTGTTATTGTAAAGTTGTTCAGTAGCCTTTGCCTGGGGACCTAGGACCTATTGAGAAGATCCTACTGCTGTCCTAGATGGAGAGGGCCTCCTAGGGCCCTACTCTACTAGGGGAGATAATAACAGTCATTGTCATTAATGATGTAGCCACTTGATAAGTTACTTGTGAATCACTTAACAGCTTCATAGTGGCCTCATGAAGCAAAAGCAAAAACAAACAAACAAACAAAACATGGCAGTGAGATTGGGACCTGGTGGAAGGATGTGGTGGGAAGGTGGCCTGGTGGGGTATGTGGATGATAAGAGGGATGGAGGATGAGGGTACCAGTATCTATTATATACATGTATAAAATGATCCAAAGATAATTTTATAATAATAAATTACCCAGACAAACAAGATGTGAGGGGGAAAAATGGCAGTAAGGAAAGGAAAGTAGCAAGGACTCACCCTAATGTTCACTGGTTCGATGATGGCTCCTTCAAGGGACCTGCTGCAGATCCATAACTCAGGTTATCTGAAGCATACTCAGCAGTCTCGAAACCCTAAGTGCCAACGATCATCTGTGAGACATGAGCACTGAGCAGCGGAAGTACACTGAGCCCGCCCACCCCACCCACTAGCCATCGGAACTCTGGGCTTTCCTTCCATAGGTTCAATTGTTTCCCCCTAAAAATTGGTGACTATCTTCGTAAACGGTGCTGGCAAAGGCAGAGAATGACAGGTATAGATAATGAACATCCAGAATTAGGCTTTGAGTGATTGATATGCTACTTTAGTAAGTTCTTCCTAAAAGTTCCTCAGAAGTCCACATTGTGTGTGTGTGTGTGTGTGTGTGTGTGTGTGTATGTGTTTGCATATAGTATTTATGTGTACAGTGAGGGTATGTGTGCACATGTGAGAAATGTGTGCAGGCAAGTGGTCACTGCCAACTGCCGTTCCTAAGGTCCTGCAAAAATAGGCTTTTAAATTTTTTTATTGTATGTTTGTGTGCACAGACACACACACAAGCGAGAGAACAACCTTCAGAAGTCGCTTTATTATCCCTCACCTTGTTACATCGTCTCTCTGGCTTCTAAAGCTACACTGCATACTTTAAACTAGCTGGCCAGAATTCCGGGCAATTCTTCTGTCTACCTCCCACCTCACCACAGGAGTGCTAGGATTGCATGGGCAGTTACATGCTGCATCACAGGTGTTTTACACAGGTTCTTGGGATCAAAGTCAGGCCCTCAGGCTTGTGCAACAAGCTGAGTCATCTCCCCAGCCCCACAACTTGTCTTCTGAGGCAGGGTCTGCCACTGGCCTGGACCTTACCAGGTGGGCCAGCAAGCTCCAGGCATCCTCCTGTCACCACCATGCAGAGCTATGTTTACACCAGTTCTGGAGAACACACTCAAACCCACACGCTTTCCAAGGCAAGCACTTTTCTCGCTGAGCCATCTCCCCAGCCTCTTCATCATTTCTATGTCTTTTACCTTGCCAACCAGCATTTGTTTTAGCATAAGAATTCTGGCGGCCCCAAGTGAAACACACAGCTGTCTGGTATTTCAATTAATATAATACAGAGGTCTCAGAACTAAGCAGAAAGACAGCTAAGCTTCATTTTAGATTCAGGGTAACACCAGACCAATTTTAAGAAGTGAAGAGGGTAGAGTAGAACTCCGTAAAGGGAGTTTTTAAAAATGAGATCCACTAAGAGATGCAGAGAATGATTCTGACTTTACTTGAAACAGGAATGGAGTCTGACTAACCAAAAGCCAGAGTCCTGAGACATGAGCTCACTGACAGGAAGTGAGCCCTGAAGCACACACACACTGTGAGTATGCCTGAGGCTCAATTTAGGAGTCACAGTTGGGAATATTTTATAATTTTTTGAGACAGATCTCATTCTCCAAGGCTGGCCCTAAATTCACCAAGTAACCATGCATGACTTTGAACCCCTGGCCCTCCTGCCTCTACCTCCTAAGGGCTTAGATTAAAGGTGTGTGCCACCCTACCTGGTTTATGCAGGCTGAGAATGGAACCCAGGACTTCAAATGTGCCAGGCAAGCATTCTACCAACTGAGACAACTCCCAGCCCCATGATTTAATAGCAATAGACCAATAAAATAAAATAAAATAAAATGTCATCTTTTGAGTAGAGTTTTTCCTTGCCTTTTTATTTTAACCATTTAAATTTACTTAGGAAAAGTAAGATTGTTTAAGGAAGCAGCACCCAGTTTTAGAGTAATTTAGCACATTCATATGTGAAAAAATACAAAATTACTCAATACATTTTAATACACAAATTCATATACAAACATTTTATTCTAATAATATTCTTTATCACTTCAATTTAAACCATTCCATTGTGAAAATTTCTTAATTGAAGAGAGAATATTCCTTTAAAACTCTAAATTAAACAGAGCTTTCTCAACTAATCTATAGCCACACAACCTTTAGAAGTACAAGATTCTTCAGGTTTGCAATTCTTCCCTTTAGAACTGTACAGCTTGTCATATTTTTTTTTAAGATACAAGGCACCAAACACCAGGGAGCACAGCACACTCAGAGCAGATCTCTTCTTAAACATTCGTCCTCTGAAGTGCCACCAGTTTTGCATGAACATACTTGTTACATAGCTAACATTTCTTCTGTGTGGTTATTTTGCAATCTACAAAAGTCAAAAATATAATCTGCAGCTACTGCAGGCAACGCAGGTGAGTGTCCAGGTCTCAGAAATGCTCATCTGCACACTTGGGTGATTCCTCGGAAACAGCATTACTCCAGCTGACCAAGATGTTTAAACACAGTGCCCAGAAGAATTTTGTTCCTTCATTAGTTCCAGTGATTTCATGAACTGAACTGATAGGTAAGGCAGGTTGGTCCTTTGGAGCAACTGGACTGCACACAGCCTACTTGGAACGTCCTTCATTTTAAAAACGAAGAAAGCAGACATGTGGAAAATGTGTTTAGAGTTTCAAAGAACTGAAACTGCTATTGTTCAGACTAGGCACTGAAACACTTCTACAAAGAACTTGCCAGATTGTCTCTTCACTGTAGAATGTTCCATTAAGCTAAAAAGAAAAGGATACAGAAATTCGTTACTTATCATATACATCGTTCTAATTTTCTACACAGTCTGAAAAGCAAATGTTGAAATAACCATTCTACACAATACGTGCAGTTATTCAAGTATCTGGATGCTTATGCTTGAGTTAGAAGAATTCAGGACAGTGCCAACAAAATGGCTCGGGAGTTAAATGTGCTGGCCACCAAGTCTGATGACCTGAGTTCAATTTTTGAAACTCACAGGTAGCAGGAGATCCAAGTCCCTCAAGATAGCTTCTGACCTCCTCCACAAACATGGTGTGGCAGTACACATGTGCAAATATGTGTACACACAAGTAAATAAATACATGTTTAAAAAAAAAAAAAAAAGGAACTCCCAGCACTCGGGGAGGCAGAGGCAGGTGGATCGCTGTGAGTTAGAGGCCTGGTGTACAAAGCAAGCCCACAACAGTCAAGGCTACACAGAGAAACCCTATCTCAAGAAACAAAACAAAACAAAACAAAAAAAGGACCTCAAGGCAAGTTTCATGGCAACATTGCATCTTAAGTACTTGACTACTTAAGTACTGTGTCCCAGCATTTAGTTTTACTACTGGCATGGTCTACTGTGGTGGTGTCTTCCTCCCAGCCTGCTCTGCTCTATGCTACTGGGTGGTGCTCCGCCTTCTCTGGTCTTCATTCTCAACTTTTTCTGGCTCCTGGTTTTCCAACTACTGAAACACCACTGGGGCCGGGGTAGGCTTGAATGCGACTGAGAATAACGCTAAGCAGTCTTGAAAACCTATACTAACGCAAGGGCACTAAGAGGCTGTGCGTTTACAGTGGTTTATAATTTAACGATTTTATTTCTATTTGTGTGTGTCTCTCTGTCTGTGGGTGTACACACATGAATGCAGTGCCTGAGGAGGCCAGAACATTCGCAGGATCGCCTGCAGTTGGAGCTACAGGCAGTTGTGAGCTGCCTCGTGTGGGTGTTAGAAACCAAGCTCACCGGCTCTGAAAGAGTCCCATGCACTCTCAGCTGCTGAGCCATCTCTCCAGCCCCATTACTTTTTTTGTTGGTTGGTTGATTTTTTGTTGTTTTTGTTTGAAACAGGGTTTCTCTGTGTAGCCCTGGCTGTCTTGGACTCTCTTTGTAGACCAGGCTGGCCTGGAACTCACAGTAATCCACCTGCCGCTGCCTCCCGAGTGCTGGGATTAAAGGCGTGCACTACCACGGCCTGGCTCCCATTACTTTTAATTTAAAAATGGCAGAGCCGTTTCCCAAGCCTCACTAAAAGGACAACAGACAATGAAGGACCATTTTTTCTTAGAAGGAATTAACTACATGAGCCAAGAGAAGAGCAAGCAACAGCAACAAAGCTCTGGTGGCCACAGAGAAACACCACTAAGTGTCTCTGTAGGGGATGGGGAGGGAAGCAAGAGAGAGCAGGAATCTGGCAAAAAATTAATAGAGTATCAGTTATACATTCTTGCGTTTTATACAACAGAAAAGTCTTAAAATTTATTATCTAAACACAAGAGAGGTTCTAGAGAAAATATCAAGTAGAATTTTAATGACATGGTCATTTCTTATTTAGTCATAAAAATATAAACATGGAACATAGATCTTTCCAAACTTATGCAATAATTATATGCTAGTGGTGGGAAATTTGTTTTGTTTGTTGTTTTTTGGTCTTGGGTGTTTTGTTTTGAGACAAAGTCTATGTAACCCAGGCTGGCCTCAAATTCACTATGTGGTAGAGATTGACTTTGAACTCTTCATGCCTCTGCCTCCCAAATGCTGGAGTTATGGCCTGTGTCAGCACGCCCTATCAGATGATGGAGACTGGCCTCTCTATTCTGGCCAGAATGATGTGGAACTAGGAGGTAAGCATGTGATCTGCCTTAGTAAAAAGTGTTGTCAGCTGAAATGCTTAAAGCTGAACAGACAAACAACAGAAACATGAGTATAGTCTGTAAAGAAACAGGTAAGCACAGGAGAATCAGCTGAGAATGGGGGTTTATAGGGAATTAACATTTGACTCCACCCCTTCCTGAGGGCCTATGGGAAGTTAATGGTTGCTGAGGAAAGGAGAGACATTTTCTTCAGCACTGTAGCTACTGGTGGGTTGCACATGCTCTTATAAAATAACTCTCACCCATGCTCCTGTAAGGAGATGGAAGTTCGCACATACACACACACACACATACACACAGAGGCACGCACCCACACACATGCACACACATGTACACACAGAGGAAGGGACAACGAAAGCAGAAGGATGCCAGTTTGAAAGAGAATGAGGCTCAGCAGGAGTGAAGAGAGACAAGAAGGGTTATAAAGGATAGAAATATGGATGTCCATATGAGTAGATACCTACATGTATGAAATGTTATACTGATATTCATTATTATGTGGAACTAATACCTGCTAATAAAAAGTCTTGAAAAAGGATCAGTTGTTTGTTTTTGTAGTGCCTTGGCATAAGCCACAGCTTAGGTGCCCACATGCATCATGGGCCCCATGTGATTCCCTCAGGGAAAGCAGAGTGGGTAAGGCAGGGCAGGGCAGGGCAGGGCAGGGAAGCTGCTCTGTAGACCTTTGTGGAGATGGGTCCAGGACTGTGCAAAGATACAACCACAGAAAGCCAACAAAGTAGCTTTAGAGTGGAATGTGCTATGCAGATAACAATCAGGCCTCAAGGCCAAAGCAATTGCTAGAAGCTAGCACTGCTGAGGGATGTTGTGGGTACAGAGGCAAAGTCCAGGCACAATCAGGAAACATTTCAGCAGAAATTGTCTAGGGATATCCCAGAATGAAAGGCCAGGATCCCCAGAATTCCTGTAACTTACTGCAGGTTCCTACTCTAAATAAATTGCTTTTGTACCTACCAAAGGTATGCCGGCCTTATTCCAAAATTCGTTAGTAAATCAATAACTGTCATATATTCCCTTGTCCCCTAATAAATATAAAGAGCATTAATTCTTAAAATTTTTAAAGTCGGAAAATGATTCTGAAACATTAACAAAAGCAGTTGGAGAATAAAGGCTCACACTGCAGTCTCATAAAACACACACACACACACACACACACACACACACACACACACACACACACGTGTGCATACCCACAGTGGAGAGGGGGAGAGGAGATGTGATACACCATAAAATATTTGGTTTTTCTTGGCTTTATAATAAGAGAAAGATGTCTCTAAGGTATATGACTAGATGGAATGACTTAGCACGAAGAAGAGCAGCTTCGCAGCTGGAGAGGCGGCTCCGCTGGTAAAGTGCTCACTGGTCAAGCATGAGGACCTGGGCGCAGATTCCCAGCTTCCACATAACAAGCCAGGCACAGCGACACACGCCTGTAATCCCAGGGCAGGGAGGTGGAGACAGGAGGACCCTGGGCTCGCTGGCCAGACAGCCTAGCAAATCAGTGAGCACCAGGTTCAGTGAGAGACTGTCTCAAACATAGAGCTGAGAGCAATAAAGGAAGACAGCCTCTGGCCAGAAGCCACATCCTTGGACACATGAACTCGTTCACGCTCATGGGGACACACACGCGTGCACATGTGCACACACACTGTCAGAATGAGTTAAAACTCACTGGCCATCTGATTTGAGTAAGGCACTACTGTGATAGTCTGAGCTCAGTACCTGTAAGATGGCTCTGTCATAACCCACTTCCCAAACAAGGAGACAGAGGCTCAAAGAGGCAAAGAAGCTCCCAAAGCATCACACAGCTGTGAAGAACCTGGAGACCTGGAGCCCAAAGCGGCTGGACTCCAGGGACTGTAGCACATCTGGCCGCTAGAATGAGGAACTCATTCTAGAAAATCTCCTGTGGGGGAGGGTGTGGTGTTGTAAACCTTTACTCTCAACACTCTAGATATAAGAGGCAGGAGGATCTCTGTGGGCTTAGATTAGTCTGGTCCCACATACCAAGTTCCAGCCCAGCCAGGGCTACATAGAGAGATCTTGTCTCAAAAAAGAAAAAAGGAAGGGAGGGAGGGAGAAATGGGTGAAAAATGGGAAGGAGGGAGGGGGAAGGTAGACAGACTGGCCAGCCCACCCCACACTCAAATATCCCAAGAAGAAACACACCATGACGCACAGAAGCTGGCTCAAACACACACCTGAACTACAGAGGACAGCAGCTAAGTAGCTCCATCCTCCTGAGAAACGCTGTGCATAGAAATGAGACTCTCGCACTGTTCACTGTCTTCAGGGACTCTAAAGAAAAAAGGTAAGAGTTAAGAAAGCTTTAGAACTGCAAACAAAACCTCAGAAATGTCCCTCTACCCTATCCAAAGCTGAGAAGTCACGGTACAGTTAGTGGCATAACCAATGAATTCCCTCAGGTTTTTGAAGTGCAATACAAAAAGCTTTCTCTCTTAAAAAGAAACTGGGGGGGGGGGGGCCTGGAGAGATGGCTCAGAGGTTAAGATCACTGGCTGCTCTTCCAAAGGTCCTGAGGTCAATTCCAGCAACCACATGGTGGCTCACAACCATCTATAATGAGATCTGGTGCCCTCTTCTGGCATGCAGGAGTAAATGCAGGCAGAACACTGTATACATAACAAATAAATAAATATTTAAAAAAGAAAGAAAGAAAGAAACTGAGAAGAGAAAATTTAAGACAATGTTAACATATTCTATTATAAGCTACACCCAAACCAGAAATTGAAATTTCTACAGTGAAATTACAAACTATCAATAAGTACTCTGGTTTTACCTATGAACCAAAATATTTCCTTCCTAAAAATTAGCAGTAGAGAAATTGTTTCATCATCCCAAGGATCCAAACGCATCTCTTTTCCTTATACAACACAAAGTATATAATTTACTCTCCAAATAATTCCTGTCAAAATCCCTAAAAGCCAGGCAGCCACTGTGGTGATTTCCAGCTTACTTTAGCCAACCCATGGCTGCTGTTTTGTCTTTTGAGACAGAGTCTCCCTCTATAGCCCAAGCTGGCTCCAATCTCAGAATCCTACTAGCCTTCCCAAATTGTTGAGATTACAGGCAAGCACAGCCACACCCAGCTGCAAATATTGTTCTTTAAAAGAAAATCTATGTTATGATACCAGTGTTCAGGGCCAGGCAGAGTTACACACATCGTAAGACTATAGCTCAAAAACAAAAACAAGGGATGGGGGTGGCTTGGTTGGTAACGTACTTGTCCCAATGCATAAAACCATAAATTCTATCTCCTCTAACCCACATAAAAAAATCGAGGCAATACAGGAGGATCCATGGGGCTTACTGCTGGCCAGTCTAGTCAAATTGGTCCAAGCTACCCAAACTGGCCAGCAACAGTACAACCCTCAAAGCTAAGCGGGAGCATGACTGGGGGAGACATTTGACATGGCCTCTGGTCTCCCCTCATGCACGTGCACACATATGTAGGTTCATGCAGACACAAACGAACAAATGAACACATATACACAAGCTTTAAAAAACTTAGTGGGATAAAAGATACCTCTGAATTCGATGTTTTCTGCATATAAAGGCAAAAATTCTTCTGACTCCTACCATCACAGGATCCCAATTATTATAATGGCACAGGAGAGTAACAATAAAAAATGAAACAAATACAGGGATAGCGCCTGCAAAAAATAACCAAGAAAACTGCACCTAAAACAAAAGAATAAAATAAAATCTCAATCATTAAGGCAATGTCTTTACAGTTAACACACATTAGAATACAAAGAAGACAGACTAAGCACTGACAAATGTGTTATCAAGTATTACTATATAAGAGGATTGAGGGCTTCAGTTTACAATTCTCCTCGCTTAAATACCAAAAGCAATACTTACTGCTCTAAAAAGAAAAACGAGCAAAAGAAAGGCAACAAAGGTAAGCCAGTAATTACTAGGCACACTGCCCCGAGTGGGATGTCCACAATAGAGTTCCTGTGGCAAACACCACGACACTCATTTCTTCCATAATGGTCAACCCCTGCTCACAAGTAGGTTATTCTTCCTCAATTTTCAATACCATCTTCAAAACATCACATTTGAAAACAAACATGTTAAAACTGTGTTAATAGTGTTATGTTACCGTTCTTAATGTTAAAACCAAGTGAAATCTTTAAAGACAACTAGAAATATCAGCACAGGATTGCTTTTATAGATTTACTTATTTAGGAGTATGTGTGTGCCTGAGTGTATGTACGTGCAGCACACGTGTACGGGTGCTGGCAGAGGCCAGAAGAGGTTGTTGCATCTCACAGATCCAGAGTTAGAGGTGATCGTGAGATGCCTGATGGGAACTGAACCCAAGTCCTCTGTAAGAGCAGTAAGTGTTCTTAACACTGAGCTGTCTCTCTAGCTCTACAGAATCATTTTTAAATAATGAATATACATATCACTGAGAGTATTCTGCCTTTATCCTTAAACTACACAAAGACCTAAAGAAAAAATAGCACTAAAAATAAGGCTAGTAGAACACACTACAAACTTTGGAGTCTTTTCAAATTGTATTAAGCTAACACACACATACACTATGATTACTTATGACTTAAAATATTCAAATTCCAAATGCAGAATAAATGGATGCCTTTCTCGAAGCTTTAGGCAAAGGCACACCTCTCTCCTCTGCCACCCTAGAATCACTAAAGAAACTTTTTCCACAAGGTGTAGTGGCACACACCTTTAATGCCAGCACTTGGGAGGCAAAGGCAAGCAGATCCCTATGAGTTCAAGGCCAGCCTGGTTGATGCAGTGTGTTCCAGACCAGCTAGGGTAATACAGCGAGAGACCCTATCTCAAGGCAGAAAAGGAACTCCTAGCTCATGGGGTGTGGCTACACGTGTCTACAGGGTGTGTCCATGACTGCAGCAGCCAGAGGTCAACCCTGGCTGTCTTTCCTTGGGTGCTGATATCTGGAACAGTCACTTACTGACCTAGGACTCAGAGTGCAAGCATGCAACACGACCCCTGGCTGGGTTTTGTTCTTGTTTTTAAACATGAATTATAGGGATCCAGCTCAGTCCTCGAGTGTGTGGAGTCACTGTATGGATGGAGCCACCTCTTAAACCCCTACTGTTTATGTTTCTATGTAGTAGTCTCTTTAGCGAGAGAAGCATCAAGTATTATCCATGTCTGCCTCCCTTATTGCTGAAACGCATCCCGTAACTGTCTCTGGTCAGCCTTAGTATCCATGAACTTACCTTCTGCATGCACATGTCGGCTATGATGGAGAGAGGTATCGTAAGGCTTAGTGCAAGTGTGCCTATCAAAGATGAGGTAAGAAAGCATCCCCTGAAAAAAGAAAGGAAACATAACCCCTATATTAAAAACACTAAAAGACACCACTGAACAAATTAAACCAACATCTCCATCCTGTAATATGCGCCTCAGACATTTCAAGTTGAGGTGAAAGCTGAGGAGGAACAGATACAGGAAATAATAGTTACTAAAATGACTCCAAAGTTTGTCCTTGACTATTAAAAATACAAACTTGGCATTATAAAGAGTGCTGGGTGCTTTATACTATTTGAGACCTGCTTGCACATATTATTCAACTTTAGATAATTTACATCCATTAACTTTAGAAATTACTGAGCAGAGTTTTTAGTTTTGTGTTGATAACCTAACTAAACCAAAGTATCCTTCTTTAGATTTAAAAAATAAATTTTAAACTAAGTGCATATGTGTGGGTTGGTACATGTGAATGCAGTGTCCTTAGAGACCAGAAGAGAATGTGGGAATCCTCTGAAGCTGGAGTTACAGGCAGTTGAAAGCTTCCCAACATGGGTACTGGGACCTGAACTCAGGTCCTCCGCAAGCCCAGCATGCACCCTTAAACATGGAGACATCTCTCTAGACCCCAAAATAGTATTATTAAAATTGAAATCATACATAAACTTCAAGAAACTGGTAAGCTTGTGCCACAAGACCCCGCTCTCTTAAAACTTCAGTCTGGTAAGAAGAATATTAAGTATAAGACTATAATCAAAGTCTTATAAATTATTTATGGGATACTATTTTCAAACTTACCTTAAAGTTATTGTCATTAAATGAGAAAAACTGTAACATGTGTTAGCTTCCTAAGTTAATTCACTCGTGATTTCCACACCTGGGTCATTCATCTGTAACGTATTGAATATAAACATAGCAACAACAGCCAAGCCTGTGAACCACCAAATATTCGCTAGCTTCCTAAGTAAGCAACACCCTGAAATCCCACTAAGAATCCATGAATTCACACTTGGTCCTCACATCTCATATGCTGGATGTTCATTAATCAGTCAGTAGCTGCTTTCATTTGTATAACACTATTCTTTATATGTTTGCATTTACATGTTCATGTGTGCCTATGCGCTCAGATGTACATACACATGTGTTCATGGGTAGGTAAGAGGTCCACATCAGGTGTCTGTTTCACTCTTCACCTTATTTTGGAGACTGGTTCTCACTGAACCTCGCTCCCTAATTAGAGATGCATGCCACCGCCTAGAAACGCAAACTCAGACCCTCATGTTTGTGCATCAACAACTTTATCAACTGAGACCCCAACACCGTACTTTAAAATTGATAATTTCATGCCTGTAAACCAACATCTTGAAGGCATTTTTCAAATTTAAATAATTTGTATTTCCTAGTTAGCTGCAGCTGTCAACACAGCCTAGAGCAGCGGTTCTCACTTATCTTAGTGCTATGACACGTTCATTCAGCGCCTCGTGTTGGGGTGACCCCCAATCATAAAATTATTTGGTTGCTACTTGATGCCTGTAATTATTCTAGATATGAATCATAGTATAAATATCTAATATGCAAGATATCTGACATACAACTCCTGTAAAGGGTGTCATTTGACCCCCAAAGGGGTTTTAACCCACAGTTTGAGAATTGCTGGCTTAGAGTCATCTAAGGGAGTTTTAATTGAAGGACTGGATTGGCCTGGGTCCTTTCTGTTAAGGCACTGTCTTTAATTGACGACTAATGGGGGCGAGGCTTCCCTAACTCCTTCAGTGATGGGCTACGGCCTGGAAGTGTGAGCCAATAAACAGTTCATCCTTTCAGTCACTTTGGTTAGGGTGTTTCAGCACAGCAGCAGAAGGGAGTCCAAAGCATGTTCATTCACATATCTGTATTCACGCCCTTATTAAACAAATACTTCTGAGCTTCCTTCTATGTGTCCTCTTTACAATGGGCCCACAGACATCAAAATCAAAGTCTCTGTTCTATTAGAGTAAATATATTCAATATAAGTATCTATGTGGAAGGGAAGCACACAGAAGAGAGCATCAGACCCCAGAAGACTCAGAAATGTTCAAACTACTCAAAAGTCAACAAACTGACAACAAACGAACCACAAGAGAAATAACAGAACTTACCACAGCCACAGAAACTCGGAAAGAACTGTTCCGATGAGGCCATTGATAACGATACACAATAGTACCACTTTATTGGGAAACTCGAAGTCTTCAAAGCCAGTATAATGAAGTAAAAAGAACCCCGGCCATAAGAGCAGCAGATTAAAGAGACCTACAAAACCTGAGTATCAGAGAGACATGGGTTAAAATCATGACTGATTTCAATTTCCCAAACTTAACAACACTATTAGAAATGAGGGGCTTCTGCAGTTGCTTGACTGGAACTTGTGTCCGTTGGTCTAAAGAGCAGTTCTACAAACAGTAACACCAGGAAAACACAAGAGCAAGTGTCTGGTAAGTGCTGAGTGCAGTCTGGTGGGGGAGACGGCTCAGCCAGTAAAGTGCTTGTGCTCAGATATGAGTGCACTCCTCAGCACACAGGGCTGCTCATTTGTACTCTCAGCTTTGGGGACATGCAGACGTGGCTCCTGGGGACCCACTGGCCAATTAGTCTGGCTGAATCGTGAGCTTCAGAAGATTCCACGAGAGACCTTGGAATCCATATTAGTTAAAAAAAAAAATCATAAGGAGAAAAAATGCCTCCATATTCTCTCAAAAAGATAACTTATGAATTTATAACTTCAAATAAATAGCTTAGAAGGTTAAACAGGTACTGGAGCTTTCTCAGAAAATTGGGATTAGTGCTACCTCAAGACCCAGCTATTCCACTCCTGGACATATTCCCAAAAGATGTTCCACCATACAACAAGGATATTTGCTCAACTATGCTCACAGCAGCTTGATTCATAATAGCTAGAAACTGGAAACAACCCAGGTGTCCTTCAACGGAGGAACGGACACAGGAACTGTGGTGCATTACACAGGGGGACACCACTCAGATGCTAAACACAGGGAGACGGTGCGATTCCCAGGCAGGGGGTGTACTTGCCGAAGAACATGGGGATGTCCAGTCTGTCCTCTCTGTCCACCTTCCTCTTGATCATCACAATGTAGACAGCATAGAGCACAGCTCCAGCAAGGGACCAAATGGAGCCTGCAAAAACCCACACATGATTTAAACGGTTGCATCCACCCATGAACTCATTCTGTGTATCAAACTGCACATACATAGCGCCTAATAATATATTGGATGCTATGTGAAGAAATGAGAATGCAAAAGTGAACAAACAACCAAGCCTAACTCATTACATGCACATCCCCCGGTAGGGCAGTAAGGAACTGAATGGATACACAAGTACATGCAAAAGTATTGGCCTTGGTGACATAGCAAACACGCACACAAATTCCAAAAATGAAGGTCAGATAAGTAGCAGTCTGTCATTAATTCTGAAACATGTACTTGCTATTTTTCTCTACATCAGAGTTCCTCAATCTTCCTAACGCTGCAACCCTCTTCTCTTGTTGTGGTGACCCCCAACCATAAATTATTCTCTTTAATACTTTATAACTGTAATTTTGGTACTGTTAAAATCATAATGCAAAAGCTATGTTTTCAGATGATTTTAGGGGGGCCTCTGAGAAAGGGTCATTCCATCCTCAGCAACTCACAGGTTGAGAACCACTGCTTTACATGAGCCACTTGGCACAGTCTATTGCACAGTGTAACACATGCTTCTTTCCATCTCTAAGCTATCTGTTCATCTGATTATTCCCATCTCTCCATGATTTTACAGACGCACTACCACCACATCCATAAGGTCACACTCTTCCACCCAGCATCCTCTTTTCTAGTCTGCTAAATTTCCCACTAATTTGTCTTCTGTTTTAAGACAATGGAACATTTACTAATGTTAAGTACTGTATTATGGATTAGGGAGATGGCCCAGAGGTTTGTAAAGTGCCCACAAGGAGGAGGACACAAGACTGCATCCCCACAGCCACACCAAGTCAGACATTGGAAGTGCATGTATCTGTCATGGCAGAACTCCTGCAAGGAGGTGGGAGGCAGAGGCAAGAGAATCCCAGGAAGCTTACAAGCCAGCAGCCAGGCATACACAGTGACAACCAACCAAAAAAGCTCATCTCAAACAAGGTGGAAATCAAGGACCATCACCTGAAGGTGTCCTCTGACCTCCACACAGCATTCTGTCACACATTCACCTACACTAACACACACATGTACACACACATAAAATGTACCCACACAAAATTAGAATGCCATTAATTTACTCTCTAGTGGCTTTATTTTGTATTTCCCATTCCTTACTTTAAAATAAGAACTCTTTCAAAATTACAAGCATATAACGCATGCTTATAATTGGTTGAAAATGTGCGATATAATGTTAAGCTCACAGTATGTGAATAATTACTACTAACTGTCTTTATTAACTCTGTTTAATGACCCTTAAGTAAGCCTTCAAAGACAATTAAACAACGTGCCAAGTGACCACACTCAATACTTTACTGAAAAACAATATTTATTAATTCTATTTTTTATTATTATCAAAAAGTTTAAAGTTTGTCAACAAAATCTTGCACTCAAAAAAACTATATGCATATATTGGGTTTTATTATACACAAAGTGGCTCTGAGTCAGAAACAGGAGATTTAGGTCAGAGCACAGGTGACTAGGCAGTAACCAAGTAGACTCTGGGAAGCGCTGTTCTAGCCTATGAACTTCAAATACCTAGAGAGATGAACTAATTCGGGCTCTAATTACCTTTGGGTTTTGTTTGTTTGTTTATTTGTTTTTGGGTTTTTTGTTTTTTGTTTGTTTTGTTTTGTTAAATGTAGACAGTAGGTCAAAACTAAATGTTTTCTATAATAGTAACTGCTAAGGCGAGGTGCATGTTAGTAGGTGACAGTATGGCTACAGGACACTTCTGTAACCTCCAAGTACCTCCCACAACATGCCTGCTCCTTCCACCCTTAGCCCCCCTCGCCCTGGAGCACCCTGACAGGCACTGCTTGATACCTACATCACTAGCCATAGACTAGAGCAATGTCGTGGGTCCTTGGGAAAAACGCACCAACACCAGTCAGGTCAGGAAATAGTACTGTCATGATATTACTACCAATTTCTACAACATCAACTTAGCCAGAACGAATTCTAGATAAACCTAACTCAAATGGAGGAACACTGTACAAGGAAAATGAGCTGTACCCTCCATAAGTGTCAAGCTCACAGAAGGCAAGAAAGACTGTATTAGGGCTCCTGCTGAAAGGACATTAGGAGAACAAGACAAGCAAATGAAAACCAATGAAAGACTCCAGGCCACTAAATGAACACTGTGAGAAAGACGGTTGCATTAAGGATTAATCTACTATCAAAATAAGCGTTCACTATAGTAGTAAGTGCTCATGAAAGATACAAAAGTGGATGAGAAATTAGTAGGTAATGTCAATTCTTGAACTTTGTAATTGATCTGTAGCTATATAAATTAATGTCTGGAGAATTTGAGGGAAAGTCATATAAAATTCTATTAACAGCCTTTTTTGCATCACTTCTAAAGGAAAATTTAAATTTTAAAAAATTATTTATTTATTTCCTTTACGTCCTGATGATAGCCCTGTCCCTCCTCACTGCCCAGCCCCACCCACCCTTCCTCTTCCCTATCCTCTTTCCTCTATTCCTCAGAAAAGGGGAGCCTCCCTTCCCGTCCACCCAGCTCATCAAGTTGCATCAGGACTGAGTGTGTCCTCTTCCCCTGTGGGCTGGCAAGGCAGTCCCGCCAGAGGGGAAGTCATCAAAGAGCTGTCAACAGAGTCCATGTCAAACCCTGTTACTGAGCCAGCAAGATGTCTTAGCCGGTAAAGAGGTGCTTGCTTCCAAGCCTGGAAACCTGAGTTCAATCCCTAGGACCCACAGTAAAAGACAGATTTGATTCTTACAAGTTGTCCTCTGATAGCCACACATAAGATGTGTCACCTGTGTATGTGTGCGCAGGGGCAGGGTGTGTGTGTGTGTGTGTGTGTGTGTGTGTGTGTGTGTGTACGCGCACATGCACACTAAGTGTACACACACATAAATAAATGCAATATGCCCATGCTGGGTCTGCACATGTCCTTGTGCACTGCCGTAAAGAGCTTGCCTGAATGCCCTAGCAGAGCAGTTGGCTTCTTACCTATTGTGTCTCTTCCAGCAGACTTTTCAGACCCAGACAGGTTCACCAGCACCACACCTCCAATGCTGTGAGAGAAGCACCCGTTACTGATGAACAAAATTCAGTAGCTCCTGAGCGACTAACCACCTGGATAAAAACTCAGAACTCATTGTAACCGTGGGTAGAACTGTCTGGGAATGTAGTGGTTTCACTGACGGGAACTCATGAGCTCATCGTCCCAGCACAGTACTGTACTGCACTGACAGTTCTTCCTCACAGATGCACGCTGATGGCTTCCATATTACATGGGAAGACTGAGGCATGAAGGGGTGAAATAACATGACCAAGAGCACATGATAGGGCTGGAACACAGGAAGCCTAGCCATAAAGTCCAACATGCTTACATGTTACTGTCTTTCAGTTATGGAAAAGGGATAACTTGTCCCTTTGCACAGCTTTTTTCAGAGATGGATATAAAGCTAGCAATGGCGCTCTTCTTGCAGATGAAATCAAAGTAGAGAGAAAGGCTGTCCATACACATTTGACAAGCCCTGTTGGCCCCATGACTTCAATGGGCAAAAAGGAGACAACTGAGGGTTGCTGAAAAGTCAGAGGACATCGCCTCATTCCACTATCACTTGCAGAGCGTCAGGAATAAGCAAAGCAGTGTGTTCCCCCGGCAACAAGACAGGCGTGCTTCTGGTCTTCAAAAAGCCTGGCCAGCCTTCCTACTTCTAGGTAGCTTATTAGTTGTGTATTTTTTCCCAAACAAGTGAAAATGCTGCAAATTTAAAAGACAGTCTAATTCTCTCGCTTACTGACAAAAAGGACTTGGACACATCTGAGGAGCATACAGAAAAACGGTGTTTGCCCTTATGGGATACTGTGATTAGAAGCTAAATAGAATATTCCTTGCGCTGAGCCTCCTACTCCCACTGGCAGCGTCAGGCTTTTTGCTATGATCAGTGTTTGGATTAGAGTCAGCTCTTGTTTACCGAGTTCCCACAATATAATAGAAACCATTTCATTTCCATCCAGAGGATGAGGCCGTGACGGTGCCTAAATATACTTACTGAGCACAAACTGTTCTTTGAAACAGTTTAGAAGTTTGACCTCCTCGCTCTGCGTGCCAGTCCCATGAGACAAATTCTACTGTGATCCCCAGTTTACAGAAGAGGAAGCAAACAACAAGGCTTTAAAATAATGTGGAAGATCTCAAAACTAGTAATGGACGTGGCTCTGGATCACAGACAACAGAATGAGACTTCTGAGATCATCAGATTTCCTTCAAGGCCATAGCTTTATCAAATTCTATATATGGTCACAAAAATTCAATCTCATTGTTTAAGGCCAATTCAAAACAAACTATTAAATAGTGTTTATTAGAGTATTTTTAAGAGTAAAATAAAACACAAAAATGTAAGTATCAACTATCCTAAACTACAGCTCAAACTTCATTTTTTTAAGGAAAGAAAGTAACTACTTTAGACTTGCGGCCATGTGGTTTCTTTTACAACTCTGCTGCCCCATATCAGCCACAGATGATCAGTAAATGAAAGTGACTGTCTCAATAAAACTTTATTTATAAAACTGGCAGATCTTATTTTTCTAGTCCCCATTCTTTTTTTTTTTTTTTTTTTTTTTTTTTTTTTTTTTTTTTGGTTTTTCAAGACAGGGTCTGTCTGTGTTAGCCTTGGCTGTCCCGGACTGACTGTGTAGACCAGGCTGGCCTCGAACTCTGTCTCCCAAGTGCTGGGATTAAAGGCATGCACCACCACGCCTGGCTCCTAGTCCCCATTCTTAAGCTACTTTAACAAGAAATAATATTCTGTCAAAGCACTTCCAAGTTCAACATTTTATATCCATTCCCACTTTATCAAATCATTCTTTATTACACGGTACTAAAAAAAAAGTTTGAACAGCATATATTTCAGTTAAAGTTTAATAAAATCTCATTTCCTTCCTCAATATAAATGTATTATATTTCTGATATGCAAAAATATGTTTGGTTAAAACATTAGCCACACATACAAAAGAATATATCCCTGGTAGTTATGTAGATTAGTTGGGTCAGCCAGAGTAGATCTGAAACAACCCTGGTCAGCTTTCCTGTGTGTAAAAGCCATAATATAGAATGCAGTAAGAGTGACCAGTCTTCCACATTTGCCAAGTGCAAGTCCTTCGGATACTTTACAGACACTGCTGCAAACTTTACAGGACACTCCGGTCTTCTCAGCCGGAGCAGGGCCTGGGAGGAGCAACAGAGCAACTCTGACTCAGTCTCAGTTGCTACTGGTAAGAAACAGCCTCCCCATTAACTGCTTCTCTTCTTTGCTCCCTTGTTTTCCAAAAATAGCAGCTTTGTCAAACTAAAGCATCTCCTGTGAGTACTGTCTATGGGAAAAGGCCTCTGCTAGGCTCTTGTCAACACACAGAATATGAAGCTAGGTTCCAGCCTTTAAAAAAGTATAGCCCAGCAGAGAAAACAAGAGACACAAGCTCATGGTTACATAGGTAAGACTGAAATGTAGTTATTGATCATGTGTCTGCTGTACTCCAAGATAAAGCTGCCAAATGAATTAAACAGAAAGTGAAAGAGCCCATAGGCTAAGAAAAGACTCAGTTCGTTTTCTAGAAGAAAGGGACAAAGAGAAAGCAACTCAAAAAGGGGGCTTATGTTAGAAAAAGGAGATGAACAACTGATAATGACATTGGTGCATTACTGTTAAATGTGAAAGTCAGCTCAACACTTAGTAGTGTGGCAGCCAATGAGAACCAATGAGTGGGAACCAGAGCTGCCCTGGGATCTTTCTCTTCAGCTACCCTAATGGGACACAAGGCTAAACAGCATCATGCCCACAGAAAGACTTCTTTGGTCTCCTCTTTCTTTGCTTATGCATTATAACATAAATTGTTTCAATATCATATTAAAGTCTTTATTTTGTGTCTCCATGGGTATATGTGTGCATGTGTACATAGGTATGCATACTTGTGTGCTGTGAGGGACTGAGGAGGGTTCTGGGGCTGTCAGAGGAGGCACTATAGGCTTTGGAACCGCCAGTTTGTTGTACGTGTGCTTAAATCTGAACTGCAGGCTTCATGGTTGTCCGAGCGAGCTCTCTTAACTGCTGAGCCATCTTTCCACTCCTAATACCAGATTCCTGAGCAGGATAAAGCAGCATGTGTTATAGTCTTACCTTAAAATTACAGCTAATAGTTTAGAGAGGGTAAACCTGTCTCCACTGTTACTCGGAAATACAGCTGCAAGAATTAAAGTAAAAAGTCCTAAAGGGAGGAAGAAAAGAACAGAAGAAGCTGGTAAGTATACTTGCCACCCACCTTCCTAAACACCAACACCAAGGGTGACATGAGTAAATTACATGCCTAATTTTTTGTTTGTTTGTTTTACAGGGTTTCCCTGTATAGCCATGGCTGCCCTGGAACTCATTTTGTAAATCAGTCTGGCCTCAAACTCTGCCTTCCGAGTGCTGGGGTTTAAGGAATGTGCCACCATGCCCTGGTACACACACCTAACTTTTAAGGTAATTGTTTTGCTATTTTCAAACTGCAAATCAATACGGCATTTACTAAAGTGGAAACGTTCAGAGGTCAGATTAAGAGCAGCCTCTAAACTAAGCCGCATTTATTCCAACAGTACAGATAAGGGTAGGCCTACTTATTTTTAAACTACTAAGTATAACGTTGACCCTACAGAGGAGCTTTGCAATCTCCTGACAGTCAGTCATGCTTGTGTTCTAAGCTTATTTCCACAGTTTCAAAAATACTTCCTTTATCTTCCAGATTTGGAAGGTAAGTCAATGTTAAAAATAAAGCACTTAGTCAAGTACAAATTTTAGATATGAAATAAGCAATGGCATTTAGTCAAAAGAATCCAGTGAACGATCTCTGAAAAGGAGATATGCAGGATAAGGCTACCATCAGGGGAGGACAGACCTAGAAAACCTTCATACACTATAGAATAAAAAACACAGGAGGCCAGGCGTGGCCTGCATGCCTTTAATCCCCGCACTTGGGAGATAGAGGCCAGCCTGGCCTACTGAGTGAGTTCAAGACTAGCAAGTACTACACAAAGAAACCCTGTCAAACAACAACAACAAAACAAACAAACAAAAACAAATCAACAAAATCCACAGGGGGGTGATGGATGGCACACCTAGAAAATGTTCATGCATTTCAAGACTAAAAACCCCAGAAGGCCAACAGTGAAATAGCCAGAGCTAAATAGTAAGAGTCTCAGTAACAATCCTCCCCATAAATAATAACAATAAAAAATAAACAAATGTACAGCAAAACTAAAAGCTCAGAAGATAGAATTGTGTCTATATACATACAAATATCACTATAAATACATGCATCAACTCATAATGCAGATTTTGAAGACACATTTCTTACCAGAAGTTGAAGACAAAATGTTCACTATGGCAACCTGTGTGTCTGAAAGTGCTTCTTGATATGACAAGTTTGCCAAAAACCACTAAACAAAAAGAAAAGGAAGTGAAACCTCATGAAAATTAGTTATACTGTCAGTCCAATTTACCATTCCCTCCCCCCACCCTCACGAGCACTGTTTCTGAATGAGTCTTGGTTTTGTTTTTAAGATAAAATGAAATCATGTGTGCATGTGTGTATCTTGCTGGGGTATGGGGACTTGCACACAGCACCAGCTGAGGCCGGCACAGAGTGCTGGATCCTTTGAACTGGAAGCAGATGTTTGCAAGCCATCCAATGTAGGCACTGGGAGCTACACTCTAGTCTTGCAAGAGCAGTATGTGCTCTTAGAGGCAGGCGGATTGCTGTGAGTTCGAGGCCAGCCTGGTCTACAAAGCGAGTCCAGGACAGCCAAGGCTACACAAAGAAACCCTGTCTCGAAAAACCAAAAAAAAAAAAAGTATGTGCTCTTAACCCCAAGCCATCTCCCCAGTCCCCATAAGTGGTTTCAAACGTTGTTTTGTGAGGGAAGAAATATCACATGCCCTAAAATAAGGACAAACATTAATAATTGTTCCTAAGATCTTGCTATCCTATTCCTTAAAGATACCAAACAGGCAAGATATAAGTGGCATATACTCGTGACCCCAGCACTCAAAGTCAGGAATATTACAAAGTCCACAACTCTGGAGCTGTGGAACTGTGCAAGTGGAACCTTGTCTCAAAAGACAATTTAAGCTGCAATAGAAAAAAAAGGGGGGGATGGGCTGGAGAGATGGCTCAGAGGTTAAGAGCACTGACTGCTCTTCCAGAGGTCCTGAGTTCAATTCCCAGCAACCACATGGTGGCTCACAGCCATCTATAATGTGAGCAAATGCCCTTTACTGGCCTGCAGGTATACATGTAGGCAGAGCACTGTATACATAATAATAAATCTTTTAAAAAGAAAAAAGATAAACCAGAATTTGTCTAGCATGCATAGATCGTGGGTTCAATCCCCACCAGCAACAACAGAAAATAACTAACAAGCATTGGTGAAAATAAGCACTCCGAGCTGGAGAGATGGCTTAGCAGTTAAGTGCACTTGCTGCTCTTGTAGAGGACCTGAGTTTGCTTCCTGTTACCCACAGTGCTTTCCTCAGAAACTCCTTTAACTCTAGCTTTAAGGGAATCTGGCACTCTCTTCTGTTCTCCACAGGCACATGCACACACTGCTCTCTCTCTCTCTCACACACACACACACACACACACACACACACACACACACACACACACGAAAAATAAAAAAAATCAGCATTCAGAGATTTTGTATGTGTGTGTATGTGAGAGTAAGAGAGACTGACTATCAAATCAACTTTAACATTTGTTTATTCACGCACTGTTCCTACTTTATTATCTAATTTAAATTCAACCTTGGGGGGAAATTCTCTGACATTAAAACTATGGGGCCTAGAGAGGTAGCTTAGTGAGTGAGAGTCTTGCCATGCAGCTATTTGATCTGAGTTCAGGCCCCATATTCATGTAAAGAAGCCATGCATGGCCATGCCTACCCCTGCCACAATACATTTAAAACTTACCAGTTGTGTGCATGTATGGATGTGTATATGCAGGTGTTGAGATCTAGGACCTTTTGGCTTCACATCTTTATCATGTGGAGCACACTTTGTGCGTGTGCATGCGTGCGCGCGTGCGTGCGTGCGTGCGTGCGTTAGAGCCAGGGGTGAACTGAAGCTGTCCTTGGGTGCTGTCCCTCATTGGCTGAGACAGGATACCTCACTGGCCTGGAACTCACTGAGTACACAAGGCGGGCTGGCTGGTCACTGAGCCCAGGGATCCAGTCCCTTTCCTCCCTAGCAGGGATCACAAGTGTGTAGCATCACACGCAGCTGTTTCCAGGATCCTGCAATGGAACTCAGCCCCTTGTGCTGCTCACAAGGTAAGCACTTTACCTGCTGAACTATCTCCCCAACCTTAACTTCTAATTCTTTGAAGTATGGTAAATATTTACTGAGTTTGATATTCTAACATCCCAGTGTTCCAGACAGCAGTTAAAAGAAAATAAGTCTAGAACCCTAGTAGCCTTACATTTCAATACTGCACTGTTGGCATATGCACCATCTTAAATACATAAGAAACAAACAAAACAGCAGGAAGGCTCAGCAGGTAAATCACTGCCATGCTAGCCTGACAACCTGAGTTCAGTCCCCAGAAATGTGGAAGGACATAAGTGACTTCCTCAAGTTGTCTCTGACCTCCACACATATGCTGTGGCAACCCCTCCCTCCACTCCCATAACAGACACGAACAACAAAAATAAGCCTGAAAAAGACAAAAGCAAAAAACAAAAACCACCTACCACAAAGCAAAAGAAAAAGCTAATCTTTGCTACTTGGGTTGCAGTCAGTTTCCCTACAGTCCTCAGTATGGACTCTTGATCTTTCACAGCAGGATAAGACATTCGAGACAACTTGGCCTCTAATGCATGGCTTGATGGAAGCTGTCGAATCTCCATGATATTGCTGAATCTGACACGGGACTTCTTGGGAGCTAAAATAATAAACATTATTATGTTTATTAAACATAATATTAAATGTACCATCATAGCCAATAAAAATTAAACTGTAATTTAATGATAAGTGCAGACTATTTTGTTCATGTATGATCAAAGTCAGACAATTAAAAACACTAGTTATATTATTACCTAGGGCAGCTTTTCTCAGTCAAATGAGCTAATGGGAAAAAAATCATTTCATCTATGCAATGTTTTAAAGAGTTTAAATTAGGGTGAGCAAAATGGTTCAGTGAGTAAGACCTACCACCAAGCCTGGTGACCTGAGTTTGATCCCCCAGAACCCACATGATGGAAAGGCAGAATTGACTCTCGTAAGTTGTATTCTGATATCTATATAGGCATGCAAACAAATTTTAAAAGTAACTTTAGTAAGTTTAAAGAATTTAAAATTTAAAGAATTTAAAATTATTAAAATTCCAACAAAAAGGTTCACAGCTATGTATATACACAGCCACCTCGTTCAAGATTTTACTATACTTACTATTTTAGCATTTACAGTAAAACATTTGGATTATTCTTCATGGCTAGCAAATTTGTGAGAATTATTTTCCTAGGCAAGCACTCAGAACGTTATTCTACAGTCTCATGCCTTGCAAAAGAAGTAAAAGATGAACACTGTGCCTTACGCTGTGGCTGACATTCTGAAAGAAACTCACAGAGCCAGACAGTGATGGCACACGCCTTTAATCCCAGCACTCAGGACGCAGAAGCAGGTGAATTTATGAGTTCAAGTCTAGCCTGGTCTACAGAGTAACTTCCAGGACAGCCAGAGTTACACAAAGAACCCTGTTCTGAAAACAAAATAAACCCCCCTAAACACAAAAAACTCACACAACTAGCAAAATTCTTGAAATGTTTGTAGTATATTTGGGTATTTGAGGACACGTTTATGAAAATACTGCTCATTTAAATGAGTAAATAAAAAGCATATGTATACATAGCAGGAACTGTGACTCTTTTGAGAGTAGTTGACTGGCTGGACTCCTGGGTCCTACTCCGCAGTACTGAGTAAACCAAGCATGACAGTACATGCCTATAATTCCCAGCCTTCAGGATGCAGAGATAGGGGGACCAGAAGTTCAAGGTCATCCCTGGCACATAGTAAAGTTGAGGCCAGCCTAGACTGCATGAGATCTTGTCTCAAAGGAACATGAACAAATAAAATTATATATGTATATTCATATGAATAATATATATGTTCAATGAATATATATTCATTTATATGTGGTGATGATAAAACCATGGATCTTCCTGGTATTTTCAAAGTATTTTCAATTAAATTAATACAGGAATTATATTTTATCTGATTCAAATCCAGTCAAATTTCAGAAAAACTGAGGCCATGTCAAACCCCATACAAGTCAAGACACTACATGAACCCTGTGAGGCCACAGTGGCTTAAAGGAAGCTAAATTTCCATTTACTCTCAAGAATGGAAACCTCAGCTTGACTCACTTTTTTTGGTCCCGCTATTTGTGCTCTCGAGCTTCTCACTTGGAAGATCATGAAACTTCACAGGAACATACAGAGGTTCACTCTGGAACACACGCAAACAGAGACAAACATAAGCAGCAGAAGCCAACGTCATCTATTAAGCATGTCAACACAAGAACTGTGACAACATGGCTGCTCCCCAGCACACCTGTCTAGTCAGCACCACTTTCCCCAAAGACTTGGAAAGGAAGCGCAGCGAGTCCACACAGGTACAAGGACACAAGACTCATATTAAAGTAGAAATGTCAGTTATGAGACGGCTCAATAGGCCAGAGTGTAAACCTGTGTAACCCTGACAACCTGCGCTCAATCCCTGAAACCCACAGTGGAAGGAAAGAACCTCTCCATGCCCTCATTGATAATAGTTAATAAAATAAAATAACATGTAAAGTTTGGAAATGAAAAATGGTATCTTGGGCACATTCTGAGGACTAATACCTTACGTCATAAAAGCAAGCCTCTCTTAGGCAACAGACAATGTTCTGCCTCTTTTCATTCTCCACATACGCACATAGGCCACAGCGTGCTGGAGGAGCTGCACACATGACCTCCCTGCTGCCTGGGTGGCTGGGGAGTAAGGAGTGTGGAGCCAGCCTGTGTAATGGCCCTTGCCCCTCCCCCCCACACACACACCAGGACAGAACCCTCTGAGCACTTCCTAAACAGGCACTGCTCTAAGTCCTATGAATAACAGTGAGTAATGGAAGCTCTTCCCTGTATTCATGCAGTCTAATGAGGAAGGTGTCGAGGCCTGCTCTTTTTGACATAGCTGCAGCCATTTCTGTATTCAACTTCCACTTTGTTTATAAGGTGAAATTTAGTTCAATTTCTTTTTTTAACATTTCAACTGTGCTTCCTAGAAGTAGTTACTCATAGCCGACACTACCATCCCCTGCCAGAGGGTCAGGTTAACCTTCACTAGATGATTCAATGGTGCCATAATCCATACTCTGTTATCTACCCTCTGGCTGCACTCTTGTTATCTACCTACTTGGTTTCACCTTGGATGTCCTCTGAAAGACCCTACCCACCACCTCACTTGGGACCAATCAGCTTAAAGGTTAGCTGATAATACTTTGAATAGTAAGCCAAAAATACAATATTGCTTTGAATGCTAGCCAAAATGTGTTCCTGCCCCTCACCTTGTCCTTTACATTTGGTTTCTATAAAAGGACTTCCCTGAAAGCAGGTCCATGTCACAGTTAAGCTCCTTTCTGTGGCCCTAACAACAATCAGCTTGGAAAAGGTGTTCAATAAACCATCAATATCTCACTGAGATTGGTGCTTGAATGGTTTGTGTGGCAATTCTTGTACTACAACAGGAGGCAGTTAAGGGACAGATAATCAAACATAGTAGATCTATATTTGTCGAATTGTTTTACTAGACCATTTGAGGGGGGATGGGGTACAAGACGTACAGGTCTATATGAGTACAGGTTTGGGGGCCAGAGGTCAGTCGCCATTGCTGCTTTTCAGGAGCTGGCCACATGATTTTTGTAACTCTCTCTCATCTGTTAGGCTGGCTGGCCACTGAGCCCCAGCATTCTTCCTGCTCTCTCCCCTCAGTGCTGGGATTACAAATTCCTGCCACCACCCCTAGCTTTTTATGTAGGCTGTGAAGACGGAACTCAGGTGTTCATGTTTGTGTGGCAGGGACTGTACCAAGTGAGCTACCATCTGAATCCCAAACCAACAAGTCTTGAAAACATTTAAATGAATGAAGAAAGGTAGGGGCAGGGGGAAGAAGGAATGCTGACTAGTTCTTTCTATTCACACAACATGTCTAAGATTTCTTTCTCATTGGTCCTCAAAATAAATTTAGAACTCAGATATTTTAGAGGAACTGTCCTCGAAGCAGAGCTACAAAAACAACTAAGCAACAAACAAAATTTTGCTCCAAGACCCAAATGCCTTGGCATTTTTACAAATGTTGTTATTTAAAGCATAATTCCCCCAAACTTCCTCTTTTTCAGATAAAATTTATAAAAATTTCTTTGATCTCTCTTTTAACTCCTGGCACAGAACAATGACAACACAACCTATTCAGACAGCAAAATATATTCAGTAAACTAAGTCAATGAGATCTAAAAATTGACATGGTCTTTTTGCCACATGTAACTTTTGTTTGTTTGTTTGTTTTTGTTTTTCAATGCAGGGTTTCTCTCTGTGTAATAGAGCCCTGGCTGTCCTGGACTTGCTTTGTAGAACAGGCTGGCCTTGAACTCACAGAGATCCACCTGCTTCTGCCCCCCAAGAGCTGGGATTAAAGGTGTGCACCACTATACCCAGTACCACATGTAACTTCTTATTACAACATTTGGCCTAGACAAATTTGACTTATCTAGTCTAGAGACAAAAGAAAAAACCATTAGACTAGTCAGTGCCTTGTACCCTGAACAAGACAGACGATTTTACATTATCTTGTTGATGCTTAAGACCTCAGGGAACAAACAGCTTTTTCTCTGTGTCTTATAGTTTTCACACTGACCACACGATGTAGCTGAAACTCAGGACAACAAACACCAACAATAACAGAAGGAAAATATATTTTTAAAAAAAAGTTGTATTAGAAGGACCAGAGAAATAGCTCAGCAAGTAAAGGCCCTTTTCAAACAAGCCTGATGACCTGAGTTTGATCCCCAAAACTCAGATGACGAAAATTAAACGACTCCTAAAGGTCGTCTTCTGACTTCCGCACAAACATACGGCATACATATGCACATACAGACACAGACAAAATACCTACATAAATGTTAAAAACAAGCAAATAAACAAATAGTGTATAATAAGTGAATGAACATTTGTCTGTTCTCAGTGTGGAGCACCAATTCTTGTTTCCAAATGGTAATAATAATGAGCATTAAGTTGAAAGTTAGTAGAGACACAGGCCTGGCCTGGCTTTATTATTTTCCTTCTGTAATGAGGTCCGCCCCCCACCTCCTCAGAGGCAGCTGACCTGCTTACCCCTAGGCCCTCAGTCTCCCTCAGGAAAGGATGTGTCCAAGCGAGTCTCTCCGAGAACACACAATACTGAGCTGTGTCTCACATAAGCAGGGTGTAATCAGGCTGTCTGGGCTCTTCCTGCTATGGCTGAATGGGAAAGGCAGCACTTACCAAAGAACTACTCACACTTGTATCTGTTGTGCAAGCAGCAAAGTAACCTTCAGCATCTGTAAACTAAATTTGGAGAATAGGACATCAAATCATGGAAACGGAGGATCACACCCAACTACTCAGACAAACAAGAGTGCAGAATAAACTGATGCAGCTACCCACTGTTCTCAACAACAGCAGCCACCGCCAAGGGCACAGCCATGCACAGTAGAGCTCATCATCCTGTCTGTCCTGATGAAGGAATTGAGGCTGGCTATTTCATCAGAGCCTAGATTAAAGCCTCACAGAGTCACCTAAGGCTAAAGCTCAAGTCCTTTTCATTACACTACTGAAATATTTCAGCCATGCAGGGAAAGATGGGTGAGCTAGTGAAAGAAGACGCAACCCTGCAGGACTGTCATGAGACTAGGGCTAAGCCGAAGCAGACTTCTCAAACAAGAACTGGTGCTCAGCACTGACAAGAGCCCAGGGACTGGCCACACTCTAGGAGCTACTTCATACTGTGAAAGTATGATTCCACTTCATAACCCCTGCTACTCTACCAAGAAAGTCCTATTTAAGCCCACGCAGACTAACAGAAACAAACAGAAAATTAGATCATGGTTACTAGGGCCTAGGGAAGGCAAGACCAGGAATGTTCCTCTCTTTGCTGTGTTCTTTTGTTTGTTAGGTTTTTTTTGAGACAGAGTTTCTCTGTGTAGCCTTGGCTGTCCCGGACTTGCTTTGTAGACCAGGCTGGCCTCGAACTCACATTGTTCCACCTGCCTCTGCCTCCCGAGTGCTGGGATTAAAGGCCTGTGCCACCACTGCCCGGCCTCTCTTTGCTGTGTTCTAATCAAACTTAATTTAGAAGAATATTTGAGAGGCTAGAGAGGTTAGAGGCTCTTGTTTAATGAGCATTGAGTTTGTGTTTAGAATAATAAAAAGTCCTAGAGATTGACAGTGCAAAGCAAATGCACTTAGTGCCACTAAACTGTACATTTTTTTAAAAAAAATGACCCAAATGATAAATTTGATATTACATCTACTTTGCAATAATAAAAAGAGAAGGAAATAGCTAAAATTTGATGTTATGTATATTTACTACAGGCCTGGAGAAAGAAAATTAATTTTTTAAAGAATGAATAGAAATAACAGTTTTATACCCTTCCTTATTAAAAATATAAGGTGTCTATTACATGGGAGATAAGTTGCTACATAACTACCATATTTATCAACACTGTAAATGAGCACCTTATAAAACATCAATAAAATGATATCATTTGATTAGCCAAATACCTGACATCTTGAAATAAAAAAAAAACTTTCATTTAATGTAAGACCTGAATTGTTTCTTTCTATAGTTAACTTATAGCTAATTGCATGGTTCATTCCATCTGAAAATGACTAAGACATCAGATGTTGTTCTTATGCCTGTTCTTCATCCTCTCCATAGAAGCTGATGTGGCTGCTTCAGCAGTACTGACTGCTGAAAGGTATTAGAGGAAAAGAGACAGAAAGTATCATGCACTTTTGATTCCTCACAAGATACTCTGCTGACAAGCTCGAAGAATGTATTTATATTTTAGACATGAGCTAAAGAGGTAAGTCAATGCTTAAAATTGTTTGTTCCAGAACCAGGATAGGAGATCATATCTCAGAGCCCATTAACAAGCAAGGCTTCGTATAAATGCTTGTTAACTCGAGCTCTGTGGAACTGGATACCTGATTCTGGCCTCTGTACATGCACACCTGCCTGCACACACACCTCTCTCTCTCACACATGCACACACACACACACACACACACACACAAAGAAATGAAATAAATCTTAAAAATAAAATAAAACTTTGCTCACAAATAGTTTTCGTTTTTTGTTTTTGGTTGGTTGGTTGTTTTGGGGTTTTCATTTTTTGTTCTGCTTTGTTTTTTGAGACAAGGTTTCTCTGTGTAGCCCTTGCTGTCCTGGAAATTCCTGTGCAGACCAGGCTGGACTCAAACTCAGAAATATGACTGCCTCTGCCTCCTGAGTGCTGGGATTAAAGATGTGTGCCACCACAGTCCGACTTTTTCTATATTTTACCATCACATACTCAAGTGAACAACTTTAAAAAATCTGTCGTTAAGGAAACTGATACACCACTAAGGTTTGAAAAAAAATAATAACTAATAGACAAAATGTAAAACTTACAAAAGCAGCAGGCTTTCCTCGAAATCCTCTGGTACATTGTTGCCTCCACGGCTTCCAAACAATGAAGCCCAAAAGGTACAGGACAAACAGGGAGGTTTTCGCGAAGGTGCTGAAGAATGGCTTGTTGTACTGCGTGAAGACGTACTGTAGAGGGAACCGGTACACACAGCCTTGAGAGGTTAAAAATCCTTCTGCCCATCCCCATCTTGTCAGCTTTAGCTCTTTAGAAGTCCATGTTGAGCAGGAAAGACCAAAGAGATAAAAAATGCTTCATATTCATCTCTGAACACTGTGTGCGCCTTGCTTATCACGCTGTGTGTAACATCGTCAAATGAGCAACAGCAGCCATATAAAAAAGATGGGGGGCGGGTAATTTCAATACATCTACTGGAAACATTATGCAAAAATATCTGTATTAGGGGCTGAAGAAAACTAAAGCACTAAATCTGTGCTCTTGAGGAGACACTTATACGAAGACAGGTGCTCAGCACCACACAGGAGGTTCAGGGTGCCATGGAAGTACCAAAAAGAAAAAAGACAGGTGTAGGGTTATGGAAGTTTCCCAAGAGGTGTGTGTTCTCTCTCTCTCTCTATACACACACACACACACACACACACACACACATATATACATATATATACATGGTGCATGTATAGTGTCATGGGTGTAGGTGTGGGTGTGGGTGCATGCTTGTGGGTAGTCATGTGTACACATGCATACGGAAGCCAGAATACAAGCCCTGGTGTCATCTCTCAACACATCGTTTGTGTGGGACTTGGACTCTCACTGGCCTAGAACTCACTAAGCAGACTAGGTTGGCCGTTGTGTACTAGGGGGTCTGCCTGTCTCAGCTTCCCCAGCACTGAGATTGCAAACACACATGGCCATGGTCTCATCACCACACTTGGCTATCAAAGCTGTGTGTGAATGGCTGAAGAAAAATCAGCTCATGCAGAAGAGATGGCATGAAGAAAATAAAGCAGATTGTCATATAAAAAACAATACAATTTTAATATTATTACGAAACTATTTTTAATCTGTAATTTTCTTTTTAATGGTGTGAAAACTCACCATACTTTTATTTTGTCTCCTAGGAAACAATAACAATATCAACAAAACCCAGTCCTATGCACCTAGAAAGATGACAAGTCAGGAGAGATAATCACTCCACAGCCCCGATGGTGGTCTGGACTATTTCCCACTTAGGGAACAGTATCTCTTAGGGGCAAAGGTCAAATCTGGGGATGGGGAAGAAAAATACACAAGATGAGCCTGGGGAGCATCTTGAGCCAGATAGCAAACGAGATAAGGCTGAGGTGGTGTGAAAAGGATCGCAGAGTCGAGCTGAAGTGAGTCCTGCTAACGAAGGTTACGGCGGTTTAAGCTTGAAAACACAGTGCCTGCAATGGCTAGAGATACATACCAAACATATAAAATATGCAAACCCGTGAGCTACAGTGGTTCTGAAAGGGGTTTGCTGGTAGTTAGCACTGGAAGCTCCTCATCACTGTCCTCAGGTAAAAGAAGGACTAGTCGCAAGATTTATTCAGTATTTTATATACGACCCACATACCGGGATGACCCAACAGTACTTGCACAAAAGTTATCACTACAGAAATTCCAGCTTAAAAATACAGAAAGAATGGTTCTTAGAAGAATCACCCTTTTGCAAATGCTAAAGAAATAATCTCTCAGAACAATCATCACACAGATATCCAAGTATTATCTAAAGGTTGGTGAGATTTATTATTTTAATTGCTTATTTTAAAAGAGAGAGGGGGGAGAGGGAGAGGGAAAGGGAGGTGGTGGTGGTCAGACAACACTTGTAGGCGTTGGTTCTCTTGGTTTATTACATCCATCTCTGGGATCAAACTCAGGTGGTTGGGCTTGGTGCCACCCATGTCTCTCCACTGAGCCATCTCACTGACCTGCTGATGACCTGTATACTACTTAAACTGGCATCACCCAAAACAGCCGTGCAGCCATTATATGCCTCCTATCCTGATGTCAGAGAATATACCCAATATTATCAAGATACTCTTACCTAAAAACTGAACCTCAATCAAGACTTTATAGCCAACTACATTTTATATGTTGTGAGAGTACAAGCTAAATGATAGGACAAGAAAGCAATCAGCAAGACCAAGGAGGTGATATGTCTCATAGGACAAATGACCTAGTTTCTCCAATAGACAGAGGAGAAGAAAAAGAGGAGTGGCATACACGTTAATGGTACAATAAAAGCAGTGTGGATCTTTGTGTAGATCCTAACTGGTGTGTGTGTGTGTGTGTGTGTGTGTGTGTGTGTGTGTGTGTGTGTGTGTGACCTTGATATATCAAGAAAAATGTGAGTATGAACTGGTTATCATGTGATTTTAATGAATGTTAGTTAATTTTGTTAGATATACTAATAGCAGTGGTTATGTTTTTTAAATAAAAGCAATGTGTTGGGGCTGGAGAAATGGCTCAGAGGTTAAGAGCACTGTCTGCTCTTCCAGAGGTCCTGAGTTCAACTCCCAGCAACCACATGGTGGCTCACAACCATCTAAAATGAGATCTGGTGTCCTCTTCTGCAGGTGTACATGCAGGCAGAACACTGTATAGATAATAATAAATAAATAAATCTTTTTTTAAAAAAGCAATGTGATTTTCAGTGTGAGATAAATAGAGAAGAAATTATATACTGAGAATTTTCATAAAATACTCCAGGAAATGTGTTATGAACATGGTTGATGGGATTAGAAAGACTAATGGCTGTTAAAATGATGAGTCATGGGGATTTATTATACCATTTTAGTCTCTCCTTTTTAATGTGTATGTGCCTCTCATGTGTCTGTGGTGTGCGTGTGTGTGGACAGGTGTCTGTGTAGATGTCTAAAGCAGACATCAGGTGTCTTTCTCCATTCCTGTCTACTTTATTGAACCTGTAACTTGCCAATTCCAGATAGTCTACCTAGTGAGCGTGGCCCTGGGATCCTGGGCCTCTGACTCCTAAGTGCTAGAATTACAGAAGGCCACCCTGCCTACCTAGTGTTTATATGGGCTCTAGTGACCCACACTCTAGTCCTTCTGTTTATGGAATAAACACTTTGTCTCCAAAGTCTGACATGCTTACCTGCCTGAAGATTTAAACCTGCTACATATGATCTAACATAACAGAATTATAAGCTTTTTTTCACTAAATCATTAAAAAAATGATATCTAGCTTTAATGAGGTATAACTGACAAATGAAAACCACCGTGTGTACAGTGTGGCACTCACACAGTACCAGCACTTAAAGGAAATTGCCTGGGCTACACTGTGATTTCCAGACCAATCTGCATGACACAGGGAGAACCTGTCAAAAGAAAATACTAAAAACCGAATAAATAAAAACCATCCTAAAATATATTTACTATATACAATTTATAGGTTCAATACACGCATAGATTGTGAAATAACTGTAGATGCAAGTTGGTGGAACTTTTTTAACCTTTAGATATAGATTTCTAAAATATAATTTAATCAAGTGCTTTCTTGTTCTAAATCCTTCCTTTTGGTGGGGGTGGGCCCGGAGTCAGAGTCTCATGTGAGCCAGAACTCACCATGTAGACCAAGCTGGCCTGGCCTGGGAACTCACAGAGATCTACCAGTCTCTGCCTCCTGAGCACTGGGATTTAAAGGCATGCTCCACCATGCCAAGCCATGTTCTAAAGCTTATTATCTGATTTTTAAAAAAATCATTTAATGCTGAAAAATCTAAAAGTTGTGTTTCTCTGAAGCAAGACTATGGAATGTTAATCTAAAAGATTACAAGAGTTTTCAAGTAAAAGTCAAAGGGTCTGTGGTATTCCAGAGCCTAATCCCAGAAGGGCAAATTTTATTTACTTACAAGATATAAACTCAACTATTTACTTAGCTGTGATGTGAGACCTAGCACATCAAATGGCCTGTTCTGACACTTAAATCCATTTTATAAACATAAATTTCCTCTTGGATATTTCCTTATGACTGCAATATGTGAGCCCTTTGTGATTAGGTCTGAAATAAAGGCTGTGATAGTGAGATGGCTCATGGGTAATGGCCCTGGCTGCCAATCCTAATGACATGAACTTGACCCCCAGGCCCACACAGAGGAAGGGGAGAATGACTTCCACAAGTTGTCCTCTGATTTCCACATGGGTGTCACGGCACACACATGGGATAGGGAGGGGGCACACACACTCTAGAGAGTAAATGCATTAAAAACTATAAGCAACAAATTGTTGACTTCTTACAAAGATCACCAACCAAACAGAAGTGTACAAATACCAAGTAAAATTAGCTTATAACATCAAAGTGCCACACTACTACCAAGGAGACATCAAGTAACAAAAAGCTTAACTGAAGCCAATCACACACTGTGAGTTTCATAAAAATCTGTGAACAAGCAAACACATAAATGTGGATTGACCAATGTATGCAGGTGGGAAGCAGTGACTTGCACATGAAAAATCTGATGACTCGTGTTTACTTTTCCAAGAACACCTGCTTTTTCAAATTTATTCGTGTATACAAGCACTCCACTAAGCTGTACAGTCAGACCTTTACTTTTTACTGGTTGGTAAAAGACTGTACTTCAATGTTTCTTCACTAAAAAGTAGTATTTGTGAAGAGAAGAAATAAATTCAATTTTTATTTTAAAAAAAAAACCACCTTTACGTAGTAAGAAAATATATTCTGAGTAATGTTCCGTACAAATGTAAGAGAACAGTATGTAGAACTGTAGAAATTACTCCATGGTTCAAAGAGCTTACTGCTCCTTAGGAGTCCAGTCCCAGCACCCATGTTGGGCAGCTCACAATTGCATCTGAGTTCCAGGGACTCAGATGCCCCCTTCTGGCCTACATATGCATGTGCATATGCATGTGCACGCACACACACACACACCTTTTGTAACTTCAGGAAACAACAAAGAGCATCATTTCAATTTTCACCTAAAATGACATTAATTCAGTACCAAAGAAAAGCCAAGAACTCAACAGTACTTAAGACGCTGATGTTAGAAGCCTGAGACACTGACGGGGAAAGTACAGGTTGACAGTAAATGGTATAGTATAGAACTGTGAAATACTATAGGTCAACATTAACTCTACTGCAGTGCAACATCGTTGGTGGAGAAATACATACCGAGGTGAGTTCTGAGGACGCCACCCAGATCACATCAACCAGCAGGAGAATTACTATCCCCAGGGCCATTCGCCTGCGCTGACTGAAGCCGCTGCTCTGGGAATTCACACGGTTCATGATAAACACACAAACCATTTGCAGTCTGTTAATTTAGAAAACGGAGAGCTCATCAGAGTGTCTTTTAAAAGGGCTGCGAAAAAAATCAGAAAACCGGTACAAGAAAACAGGAGACATTTGCTCATCTGTGCCCAGGGTAAAATGTAGAATTTACCTCGCTGCCAGGGCTACTCTGAGATCCTCCAATGCAATGCCTGCAAACCTGGCAGACCTCAGCCTAAATGGTGGCGAAGAGCTCAGTCCACCTAAAACGACATCACAGAAACGACGCTCAGGAAAATTTCAAGTGTAAGATGGCATCTTTTTTTTACTCTTCACCTTCAAAGGCTACCAAAGTGTGCTCAGCATAAGCCACAGTCGCCTGCACATGTAGCTCAGTAGTATAGTGCTTGCCTAACATGCATGACTTCCTGGGTTCCATCCCACCCACACCCCAAACAGGGCACAGTGGCACCTGCCCATAATCCTGGCACTTGGGAAGTCGGGGGGTGGGGGGGGGGAGACAGGAGAATCAGAAGTTCAAGGTCAGTCGGAATACACGTGAGTTCAAGGCCAGCATGGGCAACATGAAACCACATCACAAAATAACAACAACAAGCAAACAAACAAACACCCAGGCTGGGAGTGTAACTCAACTGGTAGAGCATGCTTATAGCCCTGAGTTCATTAGCAACACCACATAAGCCAGGTGTGGCGGTGCATACCCATAAAGTAGGAAGGTAAGTTCAAAGTTATCCGTGGCTACCAAGTGAGTTTAAGGCCAGTCTTGGATACATTAAACTTGCCCCCTACCTGACACCCCTCCAAAAAAAAGAAAAGATAGAAAGAGGCCCTGGGTAACCAGATGGTTAAAAAAAAAAAGAGCAACATTCAACATATGGCGCATTAAAGAGTGCCATAAACAGATCCTCGAAGTCTCCTAAACACAACTCTCCGGACTCTCCTTTCAGGACACCCTCCCCCTGGCAGTCTAGATACGACACGCAGGCGCGTGGATGAGAAAGTGTCCTTATCCTCCCCCAATCTCCAGTGGATTCAGCTCGCTCACAGGAAGTGATGTGCAAGGTTCCACTCACCTCACGTGAGGACGCGGATCCTCTTCGCTCCCCACCCACCCAGTCACTACTCCCCAGCTGCAGTCTGAGAAGACGGACAGAAAACAGCTGGGACAGGGAAGCCTCCCCTTCGGGGAGGAAAACCAAGCGTGTCGCCTCGGGAGGGGTGCGAAGACTCGGACAGGTCCTCCACGGCCGGCCGCGGACGCCGGCCCACCGCCTACCTGGCCTTCCTGCCCCTCGATGGAGTCGTGGCGGCACCATGAGCGGCCCCGGCCAGGCCCGCCGCCCAGCTCCGCCGCCTCACACCGCACACGCAGACCCCAGCATCGCGCCCCGCGCGCGCGCAGCAAGCCCAACTTCAGAAGCCGCGCTGGCCCCTCGGCGCCTGAGACGCGAGCTGTCAGTCCGGCCAGCGCTGGGCACCGACGGAGGGGAGTGACCCAGGCCACCGAACGGTGCGCTGGCAGCGAAAGTCCGGGAGGCCCGGATCGCAGCCGCGGCCCAGGCCCCGCCCCCGGCCGGTCAGCCAGCCAGGCCGCGCCCATTGCTGGCCAAACGAGCCCCGCCCACTGCTGGCCGGCCAGCGGGCCCCGCCCCCTGCCGGTCATCTAGCCAGTCCTCCCCGCCCCCGAGACCCACCCCCACCAGTTAGCCAGATCAACCAGTCAAGCTCCGCCCCTGGACTGCGAACCTGGCCGCCGGTCCGGGCAGAGAGGCACCGCTCCAGGCCCCCTGGACTCCACCTTGCAGATTCTAGGCCCCCAGCTTGCCCACCAACCAGGCGACGCCCTCGCCATAACTCAGTGAGTGAACCAGCCAAGCTCCACCGTCAGTTCGTCCATCCCGGCCCCTCCCGTGGTTGACTAGCCCTACCCTAGGCCTGGGTGGGTCAGCCCAGGGCCTCGCCCCCCAGGCAGGCCCCGCCCCGGCCCAGGCAGCTTCTGCGGCCCCGCCCCCTGGCCCCGGGATTGCAGGCGCGAGGGTTACGTCACGCTGGGCGCGACTTCAGACGTGCGGAAGGCTGTTTTCCAGGATGGTGTTGCGGTAGTGTGGACTCCAACGGCTAAGCAGCCTTCTGGCTTAGAGACGTGCTGGTGACGCGAAGAAAAAGAGATGGGAGGAGAGCGGAGGGAAACGGGCGGGTGGGGGTGTCTAGCGGAGAGTCCAGCCCTGGCAAGGCGGCCAGACATCCCCACAGCCCCACCCTCAAGCGAAGACTGGCCGCTCCGTTTCCTCCAAAGTTTAGGCAGCTTATTCCAGTAGCCCTTTCTAAAAACGACAGGCGAGTGGCTTGGCGGGCCTTGGATTCCTGGATCTTTTTTGACCGACCGTAAACTAAGTCTTCATTCTTGGTGTTAGAAGTTGTGTAAGCCAATTTATTCATCTCTCTGGCCCTCACTTTCTTTATTTAAAAAAAAAAAAAAAAAAGCACAGGATCATGTCAGTGCCTCGGATGTGTGTTTACAACTGTTCTACACATGCTATCAAATAGAATGGAATCAAATCAGCCTGTGACATATAGGAAGACCTCCACAGACGTTAGCCTGATTGAAGTGTAACTTTGGTTTGGTTTGGTTGTGCGTTTTTGTTTTTGTTTGAGATAGGGTTGTTCTGTGTGTAGCCCTGGCTGTCCTGGACTTGCTTTGTAGACCAGGCTGGCTTTCAACTCACAGTGATCTGCCTGCCTCTGCCTGCCTAAGTGCTAGGACCAAAGGTGTGTGCTATCATGCCCCACTTTTGTGTTTATTTTTAAGTAACCTTGAAGCTCCCATAAAATAGAAAAGTTGGCCAGCAACCTGATTTGCATTTAGAAAACAAACAGGAGACGTAAAGCTTCTATAAACAGAATTGTATTGTTAGCATTTTTATCAAATGAGGCAAAGAAATAAAATTTCTTGCTCATGGAATCACAATGTGGTTCATCCTTTCTCGTTTAACTTTTTGTCTACATAGTCTACTGACTAAAAATAAGATGAACATTTTGTGATCTCGTCAGATCCTAATAAACTGGCATCGAACGCTTCAGTTATTGAGAAGCCCACTGCTGGAGCAGGAAAGATAACTCAGCGGGCAAAAGTCCTTGCTGTGCAAACACAAGGTCCCAAGTTCAGATCCCTAGTACCATTGTAAAAAGCTGGGCTTGGTCATGTGCACATTTGTAGCCACAGCAGCATGGGAGACAGACACTTCAGGTTCAGTAAGAGATTTTTCTCAGTGGAGTAAGTTGGAGAGAGACAGAACAGTATGCCCAATGCTCTCTGGCCTCTGTAAAGTACACTCCTGCACACAAATACAGATCTTGGCCTTTCAGGTAAGATCAAGCAATTAAGCATACTGTCTGTTCTTACCTATTTAAAATCTAATCCATCCTCAGCCGGGCGTGGTGGCACATACCTTGTGATCCCAGCACTCAGGAGGCAGAGGCAGGCAGATCGCTCTGAATTCGAGGCCAGCCTGGTCTATAAAGTGAGTCCAAGACAGCCAAGGCTACACAAAGAAACCCTGTCTCGAAAAACCAAAACACAAACAAATTCTAATTCGTCCTCTTTCCAAGAACAATATAGTAAATAGACTTTGGGAGCAAGAAGATAGAACATGCGCTGTTCCCATCAACTCCACACGTGGAATGTTTGCCTTTTGAGGGTTCTTAAAGGAGGGGGAGCTTATTCAGGGTAGGAAAAAAAATCCCTACAGCCATGGCATATACTTGAAATTACTATGCTACACATTTGGGATTTGGCTGTAAACATAAATCCTGTTATTTCAACACTAGTTATTCTCTCATTAACATCCTTTAGGAGTCATAGTATGCTTTTTTTCCCTACATATGTGATACAGTTTTAAAAAAAAAGCATGGCAACTCAATCTCAGAATCAAAGAGTCAAGGCCACACATAGTGGTACATGCTTTTAATCCCAGCCCTTTAATTTCTAGGACAGCCTGGTGAGTTATAGGAAAGCTAGAGCTACATAGTAAGACTTTTTCCCTTTCTCTAAAATTTATTTTAATTGATATATTCACTTTACATCGCTATTGTAGCCCCTCCCTCCTCCCAGTCCCTTCCTTCTACCCTCTCCCTTCAGAAAAGGGGATACCACCCCCCACCAATCCACCCCAGCTCATCAAGTCACAAAGGCCACTAAAGCCAGGCAAGGTGGCCCAGTTAGGGTGAAGTGACTGAAAGCAGACAGTAGAGTCTAGGTCATAGACAGCATCTGCTCAACTTAATAGGGGATCCGCATGAAGATCAAGCTGCCCATCAGTTACATATGTATAGCAGGGTCCAGTCCATGCATGCTCTTTGGTTGGTGCTTCCATGTCTGTAAGCCCCCATGAGTCTGGGTTAGTTGGCTCTGTTGGTCTTCTTGCAGTGTTTTTGTCCCCTCCAAGTCCTTCTATCCTTCCCTCCCACTCTTCCACAGGACTCCCTGAGCTCACCTAATGCTTGGCTGTAAGTCTCAGCATCTGATTCAGTCTGCTGCTTGGGAGGGGTGGTGTCTCTCCTAGGACAGTTATGCTAGGCTTCTGTATGTAAACATAGCAGAGTATTGCTAATGGTGTCAGGGGTTGGCTCCCATGGGATGGGTCTCAAGTTGGGCCAAGCATTGGTTGGTCATTCCCTCAGTCTCTACTCATCTTTATCTCTGCACATCTTGTAGGTAGGGTAAATTTTGGTTTGAAGGTTTTGTAGGTGGATTAGTGTTCCCCTCTCACCACTATAGGTCCTGCCTGGCTAGAAGGTGGCTTCCTCAGTCTCCTCTCCCCAGCTCCTAGGAGGCTCAGCTAGAGACATCCCTATACCCTCTCTGTAGCCTACCCTGTCACAGGTCTCCAACTTGTCTCAGTGGTGTCCCTGCCTTTGTTTAGGGGGAAGGATAGGAGAATCAAGAAAAGTGGGTTCTAGGGTTTTTCTTTTTGGAGACAGCATCTCACATGGGAGCCCTGGCTGACCTGGAAGACACTAGGTAGACCAGGTTGGGCTTGAAACCACAAGGAGATCTGCCTGCCTCTGTCTCCTGAATGCTGGGTTCAAATGTGTGCACTACCACCCCTAGCACATGAGTTCTAGTTCTGAAAATCTGTTAGAGAATCTTGCAGATTATCAACAGCGTACTTCAGTTTCTCCATCCATGAATATGGGTTTCTTACAAGAACAGTGCGGGCATGCAGATTACTGATATTACAGTGTAATTCCAGAGCACCTGCTAAAGGGCAGTGATGCCGTTGTTCATATGTGGGATAAAAATCATTCTCAGTAGATTATGTTCATATACTCTCAAAATTAATTTAACTCTTCCAGTAATATTTCCCCCTAGCTGTCTGAGCAAAATTCCCCAAGACTGCTTCATAAAACCTGGCTACATTTTTTTTTTTTTTTTTTTTTTTTTTTTTTTGTCAATTTGATACCAGCCAGGATCATCTGGGAAGAGGGAGCTGGGAAAATGCTTCTATCAGATTGGCCCATAGGGTATGTTCTTAACTGATGACTGACATGGGAGGGCACTACCCACTGGGAGTGGTGCCACTCCTGCAGCATGTGGTCCTTGGTTCTATAAGAAAACAAGCTGAGGAAGTAATGAGGAGTAAGCCAGTAAGCAGTGCTCCTTTATGGCCTCTGCTTCAGTTCCTGCTCTGGGTTCCTACCCTACTTGAGTTCCTGTTTGGGCCTCCCTCAGTGATGGACTGCAAACTAGGCATATAAGCCACATAAACCCTTTCCTCCCCCAAGTTGCTCTTGGTCATGGTCCTTATCCCAGGAGTAGAAACATAACTAGAACACAGGCCCTGCTATGGTTTCTGTGCTGCAGCACCAACCTGACTGTGTTGGCTAGTTTTATGTTAATACAAGGTCAAGTCACCTGACAGGTGGAAACATTAATTGAGAAAATGTCTCCATAATATTGGGCTACAGGCAAGACTGCAAAGTATTGTCTTTCTCTTAGTGATTTATGTGGGATGGCCCAGACTATAGTGCGTGGCTCATCCTTGTACTAGTGGTCCCGGGTGCTATAAGAAAGCCTTCTCAGCAAGCCGGTAAGCATCGCTTCCCCATGCACTCTGCTTCAGTTCCTGCCTCCAGGTCCCTGTCCTGCTTGCGTTCCTGCCCTGACGTCCTTCCATGACAAGCTGTAATTTTGTAAATTTGATGCTGAACCGCGATATGGGTCATGGCATTTTATCACAGCAATAGGAATCCTAAGTAAGACACTGACCAACTCAGGCATTCCTTTCATTTTTGCCCCACTTATATAGCTATATGCCTTACTCAGATTAAATCCTCAGGCCCTTCAAGGCCTTACTTGGAAAACAACTGTTGCCTGGTGTGATAGCTTCAAGTCTTGTTTGTTTGTTTGCTTCTCCTCAAAGAATTAGGGGTCAAACATAGAGCTCTCATATGCTAGGCAAGGTCACAACCATCTCTAATGCCCGCTTATGGCTGGTCTCAAACTCCTAGATTCAAGTGACCTTCGTGCTATAGAGTAACTGGACCCACCATGCACATATCACTGTTAAGAGCTACATCTCTTAATTATATGGGAGATACGTCTTTAAAACATGAGTCATTGCTGTGTCCTCCCCTCCAAATCCCAATGGTATGCTTTCAAATATTAATTCTACAGCAATGAAGACCTTTGTTCTGTCCTCCACTGTGCACGGCAGCTACTCACTGGCGGTTAATATTTCTTAAATGAACTTTCACATCCTACTGCCTCTTGCTCCTTTCAGTATAAAGACTTCCTTCTTGTCTCCATTCCTGTCAGCTTGTAGCTCTTTTCCTACTTTCACAGGCTTGATCTGTTTATTAATTTCCTTTTTACTCTTTAAAGTTGATATCTATAAAAAGCCAGTTGAAATCTAGTATAAATGAAGAGAGCAAATGCAAAGGAGCAGAGGTATTGTCTATAGGTTACATGCCATGGATTTAGTGAGCCGCAGATAGAAAATGGTCAGAAAAAAAAAAATGCACCTGTATTGAACATGTGAAGAATTTCTCTTCATTCTCCCTTAAGCAATATGGAATAAAAACTGTTTATATTGCTAGAAGATAGGTTAGTGGGCAAAAATACTTGGTATGCAAGCGCAAGGAGCCAAGTTCTATCCCCAAGAGTCCACATTTAAAAAAGAAAAGGCGAAGGGTGGTGGCACACGTATAACCCTAGTGCTGGGGCGGCAGAGACAGGCAGATCTCTGTGGTTCTCTGGCCACCTAGCATAACCCATTTGGCATGTTCCAGGCCATTAAAAGACCCTGTGCCAAAAAAATTGAATGGTGAGCTGGAAAGGTAGCTTGGAAGCACCCATTGCTTTCACAGAGGACCTTGGTTCAAATTCCCAGCACCCACATGTAGCTCACAACTGTCTATAGCTCCAATTTCAAGGGATGATCCAACACGCTTTTCTGACTTCTGCAGATACTAGGCATGCATTTGCTACTTATACATTCACACAGGCAAAATGCTCTATACACATACAATAAAAGGATTGTGCCTGGGAAGCGAGAGCCAAAGTTCTCCTTTGACTTCTAGGTGCACACAAAACACACACACACACAGAGAGAGAGAGAGAGAGAGAGAGAGAGAGAGAGAGAGAGAGAGAGAGAGAGAGAGAGAGAGAGAGATATGACTATGTGTTTGTGTATTCATTACCTGCACAAACAGAGAAAAATTACACAGCATTATTTTGCACCAGGTACTATAAATAATAGAAAAATATTTAAAGAAGATGAAGGCAATATATGTGAACTTTATGCAAATACTATATCATTTTATGTGTGTGGCTTGAGTATCCTCAGAGTTTGATGGCTGAATGGGATCTTGGGAACCAGAGCCCCAGGAATGCAAAGAGATCCACCTGTATTTAGGCTTGAGGCAGCCAGTCAGACAGCCAGCATCACTTGTATTTGGCAGTGACATAAAGGAAGCAAGGCAGTAAGAAAGCTTTTAGTAGGGCTGGGAAAAGATATAGGTATGCCTGCTAAACTTGGAAAGCCATTAGTAGATATAAGTTGGACGCCAGTTAATTAAAAGTAAGCGTACAATAAGGTTGGATAGGGGTGTGTAGTTGACTTTCTCTGCTCATGTAGGGAAGCTGGCAGTTGTTTGTGAAGTCCTGGCCACCTGGCGTTGATTTGTTACAGATTTTCTTGTTACCTTTGTGTTCTTGTCGGTACAGTGCTGAAGGTCAGAGTCCTGTTTCTATATGGTCCCAGCTAGGGTCTGTCAGCACATTCAATCTCTTACAAGTGTTGGCTGAATGACATCATACTTTCTGCAGCACCTGGCAGCATGCTGGGCACATGGTTGGCTAGAGAAGCAGCAGCTTATTTGATTTACTTCTGAGAAATGATTAAGTGGGTTAAGATTCCTCTTTTGTTTTGTTTAGAAAAAGTATGTACTGTTTATACAATATTTCTTCTAAAGCATGTGGTATATTGCATTGTATAGGCATGTGACAGATGTCATAAACTTGAGGGTAGGGTCTTAGGCACCTAAAGTATTAAGTGTAATTATATGCAATAAAACTCTGAATTCCACGAACTTTATGGGGAAGTTAGAGAAACAAGCCCTGTGGGTTTAAAACAAAATAGATGTGTATCATTGTGCTTCGTTCATATCACAGTCCTTGCCCTTCCTTGTACTATGTTTCCCGGGGGTCTTCTTCCTGGCCCCACATAATCTCCTTCTTACATTCACATTTTCATATAAATATTTTATTCTAACTTCCACACATAAGAGAAAACGTCATACTTGTCTTTATGAGTCTGACTCACTTCACTTAAAATGAAGATTCCCCAGGGTCATGAGGATTTCAACCTTGTTTATGGCTGAAAAAAATCGTGTGTGTGTGTGTGTGTGTGTGTGTGTGTGTGTTTCTGTATATTGAACCCAGGACCTTAAGCATGCTGGCCAACTGCTCCACCAATAATATATAGAAATTTCCTTACAGATTCATGAGACTCAGGAAGCAAACACACCTCTCTTGTCTGGGAACAATGAAACTTACAGAATTCAGGAATGCCCCTCCTCAAGGTTATAGAAGCAATAAATAACTTCTTGGGGAGGAGACTGACGGCTGAGCTGCTGAGAGGAGACTCTGGGACCTGTTGTGCTGCCTGAGAGTCATGCAGCGAACTCCAGGATTACAGCTTTTGTGAGTGGTGACATCTGTTGAGGTGGGCTTCTTAGTAATGCATTTCAGTTGTCTCCACTCCGATAATAACACCTCTCTCATACTCCTGAAAATAACCCTAATAAAAACTCACTGTTTCCCAAGTTGGATATTTATAGAATCATTATTTTGACCTATTATGGGTTCCCTATCTGGAAAGAGTAGACATGTGTGTGTATGTTCTGTCTCCCCAGGAAACATCTTTTGTCTTTTACACAGCAACCACTGAGCAACCTCACCAGCCTTGGGCTTGATTTTAATGATAGAGATGAGACACAATGTTAGAAAAGAGGTAAGTTTTTTTTTTTAATCCGTAAAAAAAGTATGAGAAAGAGGAAAAGGTGTGTCCAAAAAGAGTCATCAAACTGGTTTGGCAGAGCAGAGCCGCTGGTATGGAGTGATGCAAATGAAAATCAGGTTGGTCAGGTGAGCTCTGGGAAGACCAAAGTATACTTTAGAAACCGGACAGCCAAGGTTAGACATTAAATCTGTATGCAATGCGAAGCTGCAGGCTTTGGAGTATGACATGGGCACTTGTGGGCAAGCTTTCTACCAGGGAAGTTCCACTCCTGGCCAGAAACATTAAAGCAGGCATTATCAGGCGTCCACTTGAAGCTGAGCAGCGTGGTAATGTTGAAGGCACACCCATGGGTCCTGCCTCAAGGAAATCATATCCACAAAATTTATTATCAAAATGAGGTGGTATTTGCTGAGCTATAAAATGATGAATAGACATTTCTCAAGGTAAATAAATGCCCAACAGATAGATAAAGAAATTCTCCTCAACCATTTCGGATACCTATTCTATTTCCCCTTCTGAGTAAAATTCAGGCATCCTCCCTTGGGCTCTCCTTGTTGCTTAGCTTCTTTGAGCCTGTGAATCATAATATTGTTATCCTGTACCATGTGGCTAATATGTGCTTATGAGTATATGCCATGTGTGTCTTTCTGGGTCTGTGTTACCTCATGCCTGCAAATGTCATGATTTCTTTGTTTTTAAGAGCTGAGTACTATTCCATTGTGTTAATGTACCATATTTTCTTTATCCATTCTTCGGTTGAGGGACATCTAGGTTGTTTCCAGATTCTGACTATTACTAATAAAGCTGCTGTGAACATAGCTGAGCAATGTTCTTGTTGGACAGTGGAACATCTTTTGGGTATATGCCCAAGAGTGATATAGCTGGGTCTTGAGGTAGAGCTGTTCCCAGTTTTCTGAGAAACCACCATATTGCTTTCCAAGGTAGTTGTACAAGTTTGCACTCCCACCAGCAATGAAGGAGTGTTCCCCTTTCTCCATATCCTCGCCAGCATGTGCTGTCAGTATAGTCTTTGGTCTTAGCCATCCTGACAGGAGTTGTTTTGAGTTGCATTTCCCTGATGACTAGGATGTTGAACATTTCTTTAAGTGCTTCTCAGCTATTCAGTATTCCTCTGTTGAGAATTCTCTGTTTAGCTCTGTACCCCACAAATAATTGAATTATTTGGTTTGTTAGTGTTTAATTTCTTGAGTACTTTATATATTTTGGATATTAGCCCTTTCTCAGATGTAGGGCTGGTGAAGATCTTTTCCCAGTCTGTAGGCTGCCCATTTATTCTAATGACAGTGCCCTTTGCCTTACAGAAGCTTTTCAATTTCATGAGGACCCATTTATTAGGGGTTTTTGTTGTTGTTGTTGTTGTTGTTGTTGTTGTTGTTGTTGTTTGGTGTTTTGTTTTGTTGGGGTTTTTTTTGGGTTTGTTTTGGGAGGTTTTTGTTTGTTTGGTTGGTTGGTTTAGTTTGGTTTTTCAAGATAGGGTTTCTCTATAACAGCTTTGGCTATCCTAGTCTCACTTTCTAGACCAGGCTGGCCTCAAACTCTGCTTTTGCCTCCTGAGTGCTGGGATTAAAGATGTGCCCCACCACATCCGGTTCCATTTTATTAATTGTTGATCTTAGAGCCTGAGCTGTTGGTGTCCTGTTCAGGAATTTATCTCCTGTGCCAATGCGTTCAAGACTCTTCCCCACTTTCTCTTCTATTATTAGATTTAGTGTTTCTGGTTTTATGTTGATGTGTTTGATCCACTTGGATTTGAGCTTTGTGCAGTTTGATAAATATGGATCTAGTTGCACTTTCAACATGTAGACATCCAGTTAGACCAGCACCATTTGTTGAAGATGCTATCCTTTTTTCATTGTATGATTTTGGCTTCTTGGTCAAAAATCAGGTGTCCTTAGCTGTGAAGGTTTATTTTGGGTTCTTTGATTCGATTCCATTGATCGACCATAGGGAAAGAAGGGTAGGGAGCAGATGTGGGGAGAGCGGGTGGGAGGATAGAGGGCTTGCAGAGAGAAGAGATACTGTGGGCAGGGACATTTCTGAGACAAGCTGGAGACTTACAACAAGGTAGGCTCTAGGGAGGATATTGGGGCGACTCTAGCTGAGAACCCTAGTAGTGGGGATCATGGAGACAGACTGAAGAGGCCACCCTCTACCTAGACAGGACTTCTAGTAGAGAGAGGAGAATACCAACCCACCCACAAAAACATTGACCCAACATTTACCCTGCCTGCAAGATGTGCAGGGATAAAGATAGAGCGAAGATGGAGGGAATGTCCAACCAGTCCCTGTCCCAACCTGAGACCCACCCCATGGGAGATAGCCAATGACCTCTGACACTAACAGTGACACTCTGCTATGCTTGCAGTTAGGAGCTTAGCATAGCTATCTTTTGAGACGGTCCTCCAAGCATAGGATCAAAACATATGCTGGGACTCAGAGCCAAAGATTTATCAGAGTGCAAGGAGCCTTGTGGAAGAGGTAGGAGAAAGATAGAAGGATCCAGAAGGGACAAGAGCTTCACAAGAAGACCAACAGAGCCAACTAACCTGGGCCTAGGGAGTCCTACAGAGACTGAAGCACCAACCAAGGACCATGCATGGACTGGATCTAGGCTCCCTACACATATATACCTGATTGGCAACTTGGTCTTCTTGTGGGTCTCCTGGTAAGAGGAGCAGGGCTGTTTCTGACATGGACTTTCTTGCATGCTTTTCAATCATTTCCCCCTGGTGGGGCTGCCTTGCCAGGCATCCATAGGTGAGGATATGCTCGGTCCTGATGCAACTTGGAATGCTGAATGGGTTAGTTGGGGTGGGGTGTCTTTACTGAGGGTTAGGGGAGGGGGGAAAGGAAGGGAGGGAGGGTGGGACCACAAGGAGAGGAGGATGGGGACTACAATTGGGATATAAAATGAACAACTAAGTAAAAATAAAAGATAAAAAAAAAAACCTCTCAGGCTGGAGATTAAGAGCACTGTCCATCCAAAGGTCCTTAGTTCAATTCCTAGCAACCACATGGTGGCTCACAACCATCTATAATGACATCTGGTGCCCTCTTCTGGCCTGAAGGCACACATTCAGGCAGAGCATTGTATACTTAATAAAATAAATAAATAAATAAGTCTTTTTTAAAAATTCTCAAACCACTACTAATCTTTAGGGAGGTGCAAATTAAAAGCAGATGAGAAACAGAAAGAGAGCTCAGCAGGTAAAAAGCACTTACCACACAAGCTTAACTACCTGAGTTCAACCACAAGAAACCCTGTAAAAAGCCAGATAGGATGACTAAAGTTTGTAATCCCAGATCTTAGCTATTCTAACAGATAGAAGATGGAATCTCAGAGTCGTTATGCTTTGCATTTCCCTGATGACTAAGGATATTAAATGTTTCTTTAAGTGCTTCTCAGCCATGAGAGAGTCCTCTCTTGAGAATTCTCTGTTTAGCTCTGTGCCCCATTTTTAGTTGGTTTATTTGGCTTGTTAGTGTCTAATATCTTGAGTTCTTTACATATTTTGGATTTTAGCCCTCTGTTAGGTGTAGGGTTGGTGGATATCTTTTCCCCGTCTGTAGGCTGCTGTTTTTTCCTATTGATAGTTTTGCCTTAAAGAAGCTTTTCAGTTTCATGAAGTCCCATGTACTAATTGTGGATTTTAGTGCCTGAGCTGTTGGCGTTCTGTTCAGAAGTTGTGCCAATGAGTTCAAGGCTCTTCCCCACTTCCTCATCTAATAGTGTATGTTGAGGTCTTTGATTCACTTGGACTTGAGTTTTGTACAGAGTAATAAATATGGATTATTTTTATTATACTACATGCATAGCCATTTGTTGAAGATGCTGGGGTTTTTTTCCATTGCATGTCTTGGCTTCTTTGTCAAAAGTCAAGTGTCCATAGTCAAGTATGGGTTTATTTCTAGGACTTCAATTTGATTCTCTTGATCAACGTGTCTATTTTTATGCCAGTACTCTGTGGTTTTTATTACTATTGATGTATAGTGCAGCTTGAAATCTGGGATAGTGATACCTCCAGAAATTCTTTTATTGTACAGGATTGCTTTAGCAATCTTGGGTTTTTTGTTCTCCATATGTAATTGAATTTTGTTCTTTCAAGGTTTGTAAAGCATTGTATTGGAATTTTGATGGGAATTGCATTGAATTGGTTTTGGTAAGATGGCCACTTTTAGCATGTTAATCCTACTAACCCATGAGAATGGGGCATCTTTACCTAAACCATGCAAAGATCCAACAAAGAAAGAGAATTTCAGACCAATTTCCCCATGAAGGTTGATGCAAAAATACTCAACAAAATACTTAAAAACTGAATTTAAGAACACATCAAAAATGTCATCCACCATGACCAAGTAAGCTTCATCTCAAGCATGCAGGGGTGGTTCAATATAGGGAAATTCATCAATGTAATCCACCATATAAACAAACTGAAATTTTAAAAACACATGATTATCTTATTAGATGCTGAAAAGCTTTTGACAAAATCCAAATCCTGTTCATGTTAAAAGTCATGGAAAGATCAGGGTTACAAGGCATATACCTAAACAAAATAAAGGCAACATACAGCAGGCCAATAGCCAACATCAAGTTAAGTGGAGAAAATTAAAGCAATCCCACTGAAATCAGGGACAAGACAAGGCTGCTCACTCTCTCCTTATCTCTTCAAGATGGAACTAGCTAGAGCAATAAGGCAACTAAAGGAGGTCAAGGGGAAACAAACTGGAAAGGAAGAAGTCAAAGTTATTCGCAGATGATATGATCATATACATAAGTGACCCCAAAAATTCCACCAGACATCCCCTACAGCTGATAAACATTTTCAGCAAAGTGGCTGGATACGAAATTAAGTAGCCCTACTGTATACAAATGGCATACGGGCTGAGAAAGAAGTTAGGGAAACTACACCCTTCATAATAGCCACAAATAAGATAAAGTATCTTGGTGTAACTTTAACCAAGCAAGTCAAAGACCTGTATGACAAGAACTTCTGGTATCTGAAGGAATAAATTGAAGAAGATATCAGAAGGTGGAAAGATGTCCCAGCTCATAGGTCAGCTGCTGGTGTTTTTTGATATATTCTTGCATTTGGTTTGAGTATTTTATTGAGTATTTTTGCATCAATGTTCATAAGGGAAATTGGTATGAAATTCTCTTTCTTTGTTGAGTCTTTGTGTGGATTAGGTATCAAGGTGACTCTGGCCTCATAGAATGAATTTGGCAATGTCTTTCTGTTCTATTAGCTCTTCTTTGAAAGTATGATAGAATTCTGCACTAAAACCAATTTGCCCAGGGCTTTTATTAGGTTTTTAAAAACTTCTTTTTATTAGGTTTTAGGTTTTAATGACTGTTTCTATTCCCTTCGGGTTACATAACTATATAAATTATTTGTCTGATCTTAATTTAACTTTGGTAAGTACAATCAATCAAAACAATCATCCATTTCATTAAGATTTTCCAATTTCGTGGAGTACAGGCATTTGAAGTAAGAACTAATGATTCATTGGATTTCCTCAGTGTCTATTATTTTGTTCCCCTTTTCATTTCTGATTTAATTAATTTAGATACTGTCTTTCTGCCTTTTAGTTGGTTTGACTAAGGATTTGTCCATCTTGTTGATTTTCTCAAAGAAGCAGCTCTTAGTTTAATTGATTTTTGTATTGTTCTTTTAATGGAAGTTAATGGCTTGCTTGGGCAAGTGGCTACCAACTTGCTGAATGTGGCTGCTAAGGGGAGGAAAAAAAAAAGGGACAAATTAAAATTAGCTGAGCCTGAATGTGCCTCTCTCATCTGAGCCTGACATATGACAAACAAAATTAGCTGTGACAAAGAGAAAGCAGCAAGTCCTGAGACACAGCATGTGCCACCACCCTTGACTCCAGTGACAAGTTCCTGAGGAAGAGTGCTGTTCTCTCCTATGTGTACCTTGCTCGCATGGGCACATAGAAGCACTCAATAAATGCCTGTTCAGTGAATAAATGGATCCTGTCTCTCTGTTTACTACTTTCCTTCCTTGGCTATCCGTTTAAAATTTTGCTCCCAGAATCTTGCTTTTAACCACTCCAAACTCTTTTCCAGCATTAATCACACTCCTGGATTTTTTCCAGAAACAAATACAGCAGCTCCTGGTTAACAGCCGAGCCCTTGGCAGCTGAGGCAAAGGACACAGATGCCATTCTGAAATCTAATCTCCTCAGCCTAGCAGCTAGGCTTGCCAAGAAACTGATTCCAGCCCTGCTGTCCCAGCCAGAACCTTCCATTCCAAGCTGGCTGGCCTTCCCACTAGGCTCCAGGTCATTTTCACCCCCATTTTAACTGCTCCTGTGCTCCTTATTCTGCCTTTGAAATCAACATACATACCTTGGCATTAGATCAAAGAATACCCCCTATACTGACCTAATTCTTTTACTATTTTGTACTATGTGTGTGGTATGTGTTTGGGCACAAGGTCATGTGTGCATGTGCACATGAGTGTGTATACCTGAAGAGTCCTGAGGCTGCTTTTTAGAGACTTGACAATTTGGCTAGGCTGACTGTCCAGAAAGCTTTAAGTATCTGTCTGTCTCTATACACCCAGCACTGGGATTATAAGTACATGCCACCATGTCCACCTTTATCTGTGCTCTGGAATTCAAAATCAGGTTGTCATACCTTCGAAACATGCACTTCACCAACTGGGACCATCACCCACACCCTAATACTTCATACATTTTTTCAAGACAGGGTTTCTTTGTGTAGCCTTGGCTATCCTGGACTACCTTTGTAGAACAGGCTAGCCTCAAACTCACAGAAATCTGCCTACATCTGCCTCCCCAAGTGCTGGGATCCCCCAACAACTGGAACTGGACCCCCCCGACACTGATGCCTCCCTTTGGGTCTCGCTTCATAACTGGGGTGCCTTGTCTGGCCTTAGTGGGAGAGGATGTGCCTAATCCTGCAGTGACTTAATGTACCAGGGCAGGTTGGTACCCATGTGGGACCTCGCCATTCTCTGAGAAGAAGGAGAGGGGAGAATTGGAGGTGTGAGGGAGACTGGCAGGAGAGGATAAATAATTTTTAAAATTCACCAAAAAAGAATATGAGTGAATTGCTGCTATGAATAGGCACTCTGGTATTTGGAAAATGAAGGAGAAAGTTTTATCTCTTTATATTATTAGTATTCAATTGTGTGTGTGATGTATACTACATATGCTTCTAAAGCTACAAATATATGGCTTGAATTCATAGATACGTTTGCAATGCTGATGGACATCTTAATGATCTATAAAGTGTCTTTAATGCCTAGACTTGTACAAATCTCAAATAGAAATGTGGTTATATGTTGTGGACGTTGCTGGTGGGGCCGAGGAAAGGGCGCACTGGTAAACACTTGCTGTTCTTAGAAAACACCAGAGTTTGGCTCCCAGAATGCACATTCACTGGCTCACAGCATCTGTAACACGAGGGATCCAATGTCCTCTTCAGGCATCTGTGGACACACATATGCCACACACACCACAAAACAAAACAAAATCTTGTGTGGTTTTGCTTTATTTTGTTTTTAGAGTAGGTATTAAACTCAGTGCCTCCCTTATGCCAGGAAAACACTCTACTACTGTATCAAAGTCCCTGTCCCTCTTTTTTCATCTTTTAAATTTTGAGACAGAGTCTGTCTTAGAATTTCTCCAGCTGTGGTAAAACACCGTAAACAAAAGCAAGTTAGGGAGCAAAGAGGTGATTTCACCTCATACTTCTACCTAACAGGGTATCATGGAAGAGGTCAGGACAGGAACTGAAGCAGACGCCGGAGAGGGATGCTGCTTACTGTGGCCCTTGGCTTGTTCAGCCTGACTTCTTATACCATCTAGGACTACCTGCCCAGGGGTACCCACCCACAGTGAGCTGAGCATTCCCACATCAATCCTTAATGAAGGAAATGCCCTACAGACTTGCCTATGGTGGAGGCGTTTTCCCAATTAAAAGTCCCTCTTCTGAGCCTGGCATGGTGGCACAGGCCTGAAATCGCACTTGGGAGGCAGAGGCAGGCAGATATCTGTGAGTTCAAGGACAGCCTGGTCTACAAAGCAAGTCTGGGACAGCCAAAGCTACACAAAGAAACACAAAAAACAAAACAAAAAAAGAGTCCCTCTTCTCAGATATGTCTAGGTTTGTGTCAAGGTGATTTAAAAAAAAAAAAAAAACCAGCACAGACCTCATTAAAGCTGTCCTTGGACTCACTGTGTAGCCCAGGCTGGCCTTGAACTAGTGATCTTCCTGCCTCAGCCTATGAAGTAGCTGGCATTACAGTCCCACATGGACAGGCTTGACTGAAAAAGCTTTAGATGCTGTTGTATCCAGACCCTCTCTAGGAAGACTGTCCCTCATGGCAAATATTGTTTTCCTAGATGGCAGACTTGCCACTTAAAAAGCCTCTATTCCAGACATAATAAAAATGAGTAACTGAACAGAAAAAAAAGAAGAATTGCATGACACTTGAGTGGGAGAAAGCTACACAGTATTTCAGTTACCCCATCTGCACCGTCGCTTCTTTCAGCTATTACTCAGCTTCTCTCTGCTGCTCCATGCAAACCCTGACAAAAGTAACATAAGGAAGGGCCTACGTTGGCTTGAGTTCTGGATACCGTCCATCATGTCAAGGAAGGCAAAGCAGCGAGAGCTGGAAGCCACTGGCCACATCGCATCAGAAGACGGCACTGACAGGACGCTGCTGCTCAGCCCGCTGTCTCCTCCCTGCACCATCTAAGATTCCCCTGTCCAGGAAATGACCCTACCCATAGTTATGATGGAATTTACAACGTTAATTAATGTGATCTTGATAATCCCTGACAGGCATTCTCAGCGGCTATTTTTGAGTCGACATAATCCTTCACAGGGTGTCCAGAGGCCTGTCTCCTAGGCAATTCTAGATGTCCAAGTCGACAACTACACTAGTCGTCATGGTCTGTACAGCCATTTATATTTATATTTCACAGGCTACTATTGGGAAATCTTCAACTATAAAAATCCCGATACTTGTTGCCTTCTGCCCTCTTCATACGCAAGCACACGAAAGCCAGGCTGATAACATGTCCTACAATAGCTATATGAGTGAGTGTGCATAACCCCCAGTTGGAACTGCGCCTTTTGGAGGCTCCTGGATGTGCAGAGTAACCTATACAACAGTGTCCAGTGCTGACACTTGTTACTACACCGCAGGGACAGGATCCCAGATAGTAGGTGGGGTGATTCCAGCCCTTGTTGGCAGACACACAGTGATTCAGAGGCAAAGCAGCCAGGTAAGAAGGTGGTTGGCTTTGCCACCTGGCCATGTTTATGCCAACTTTCCACCCATCCTAGGCTGAGCAAGGTCCTGCAAGGACCACTCTCTATCCTACAGTGCTCCTATATGAAACTAAAGTGGAAAGCAAAGTAAATAAATATAAAATACATAGCAGCTATGTATCTCCAAGGTTGACAATGCTATTTGATCTCTAGTATAAAAGCAACAAATATTTATTAAGGGAAAGGGGAAAATTAAAACTAATATAGGGATTGGAAGATGTTTCAGTCGGTAAAGTGCTTGCCATGTTAGCACAAGGACCTTCGTTCAGTCACCAGAACTCATAGAACAAAGTCAGGAGTGGCAGCATGTCTGTAATCCCAGCAATAGGGAGCCAGTCAGGAGGATCCCTGGGGGCTCGCTGGCCACCCAGCCTAGCCTATTCAGCCAGCTCCAGGCTCTGTGAAAGCCGGACTGTTGGCTACTTTATTGTGTTCTTTTTCCTACCTCCCTACACCACCCCTATCCCTTCCAACCCCCAACACTAGGTAGGACAGAAAGAAGGTTAGAGAGGAAAGGGGGTGCCAATATTGTTAGACTACTTCCTGCTGGTTGGGGGGTTTAGTTCTTTGGGGGTAAGTTTAATCTTTGTCATCAGGATATGTTTAACCCACAACCAACAATCCAGCAAACAGCAACAAACAACAACCAGCAATAGAAGCAACCAGTAACAGGAGCAGGAGCAACAGGAGCAGAGGCAACAGGAGCAGGAGGAGCAACAGCCATGCTGCTCTTGGGGATCTGGCATCTATATACCCTCTGAAGAGACCCCAGAATCCCAAACATGAACTATCCTCAGCTGGCAAAATTATGTCTCTGCTAAAGCATGAGGCAAATCATAGTAGGCTGTGGTGGACAATTTTAAGAAGCCCCATATCCCACACCTGAGATTGAAACAAAAACATATTCACATAACATTTCTGTATTTTCAAAGAAACCAAATATTCTTATTACAACCCTGCCATAAAAAACAAGATGGATGGCAATTCTGAGGAATAACAGCTGAGGGTGTCTT